>NW_026136709.1:10188061-10298061 GCF_905237075.1 Dicentrarchus labrax | reverse complement strand
GATGATGAAGATGAGACAGAGAGGGAGAGGGGAGGGGGAGCGAGAGCGAGAGAGCAGTTAATGTGTATACTTGTAGTACCTCCATTATAAGTACAATCGTACCAATTCGTGGAAATTTCTAATTACTCTGTGACTTCAAAACATGTTTCATCCCACATTATAAGACAATAAGCAGATTTACCGGAAGAGAGGGGGAGAGACAGACAGAGGGAGAGCAGCTACGAGAGAGAAGAGGGGAGGGAATAGGAAATGTTTCCAAAACATCCACTGGTGGGTTGCATTTTAAAAATGTTGTTTTTGTGTTGTTAGCACGAAGCAAAAAGAAAGAGGGAGGGTGGAAGGGAGAAAGGGGGAGGGAGGGGAATAAGAGAGGGGAGAGGTTCAATTTTGAAAACACTCGTACTGATGCATATTTATGGCTGTGCGTCATAAATGCACTTTATGATAAGGCAAATAATTCACACAGCGCATCACAGACATCACTTTAACATATTCTATAAGCAGAGTTAAAGACCGCCTTGTTTGCCGTTTCCTATTTCACAATAACCCTCCAACAATAGCCCCCCTCTCTCCGTCCCCTCCACCTGCTCCCCCCAGCTTGTCTCTCTCTTCCACCAATGAACGCCGGCCTCACTGAGGCCCTATACTTGGTTACACACTGGCCCCTATTGGCAGTCTTACCACTTAGACAAATCTAAAGTGATGCATGCAAATGGTCAGAATTGCATTTCTACAAATGGTCAGGCTATTTTTATTTGTATGTTTAATATCAAATTGAGTTGTCCGGAAATATATTTATGTCACATGACGTTATTTTTATTATGTTGTGGGTTTTTTTGAATAATTAAATTAAAAAAGAAACAGAATGCCACATAAAGGGTACAAAAAATTACACTTTGATTCTTAAATTTACAGTATATGTCATCAAAATTTTACATTTATCTCATTTACAAGTATTTTCTTTTAATCTGTCTGAAATGATGGAATAGTTTTCAAATTGATTTTTTTCCTCCTACTGTCATTTTCTCTTCTTTTTCACCCAGACATAAATATTTGTTCAGGTCTAAGGGAATGAGTATCACTGTCAAAAACATGGAAATTGATCTCAACAGTAATATCCCTCAATTAATGTTGGGAGTTCTCTTTTTCCAGGGAGGAACAGTGCGTCAGTACATTTCTGCAGCTAAATACATGATTATACTTAAGCCCCTGTAGTTAGGTGTGCCCAATTTCCACACACTAACACAGAAGGAACACAAGGTCACACACAGAGAAATAGGCAGAAATGGAGGACAGAGTGAGGCACGAAGAAATGAAGACAGAGGAAAGGTGTAGCATGACCACATTTTTTCTTACACGTTTTGAAAGATATTCTAGAGACTGTGAAAAAGCCATTTTACAAACTGGATAACGGATAACCTCCACGCAGCATATGTCAGTTATGATGTGTCAAAGATGAAGAGTGATCACGAAATGAAGAACTCCATGTGACGGATTCATATTAGCATACACCCTAAACAAGTAGAAGTAGAAGCAGAAGCATTGAGTAGAAGAAAAATATCTGGGATTTTAGAAACTACATAGAAAATTAATATGCAACTATTTTGATATTTAATCGTTTGAATCATTTCTCAAGCAAAAATTGTGGAAAAAATGAACAAATCAAGACATTTGAAGAGATTCCCTTGGACTGTGAGAGATTGTGGTGGGAATTTATTCACAATGTTTTGACATTTCATAGACTAAATAATAAATCCCAAAAATATCTGGCAGATTAATTGATAAAGAAAATGATGGTGAGTTGCAGCTTTACAGCATGGTGACCACTGTGACAATATATAGTCTGAGATGATAAAAAATGTGTCAACCATCATAAATTTTAGTTTGAATTAGTTTGATGAAGCACCTTGATTTGCCATGCATTACACTCACTGGATTAGACAAAAACAGACATTCCCGTCAAGTTATTTCATCTCTGAATGGTTTCTCAGTTGAAATTCCATAAAATACACTACACCACAATATATATCAATATTATGTGTTACATTAAATTATATATAATGTGATAGAAGATTTTATTCATATTGCCTATCCTTGTAAAATATTCAGACTTCTCTAAATCTAAAGATGTTCTAAAGAAGTGCTAAAGTTAAAAGAGTGGAAGGGATTTCATAATTATTCTAATAGTAGAATCACCCCTGTTCCACAAAATCATTATATTCTGCTTTTGTTATATTTACTTAAAAATACAGCTTTTATTAAGTACTCACACAATAATCTAAAAAGATTCAGAATCATTTCTAATTCAAATTTCTCATTTCAGTCGCCTGTTATGAAACTGTTCAAACATTACAGTAAAGAAACCTTACTGTGGCATTGGAAGTCAGGTGTAAAGCAACTAAGAAATGCAACAGAAGCAATGCAGAAGTTGTCAAAAAGGCCTTTTTTTTTTTTTTTTTCATGCGCGGTAGTGAGATTGCATCTGTCACCATACACGAAAACGGCATACACACATTTATCCTCAGCTCCTCACACTGAACAAAAACACCAAATGTATACATCAATACAGCCATATATTTTGTTTGCTCTGACAGCTTTTCAACAGTTACTCTTCCCTATGCAAATGAGCCGACTCTCTCCCACTCCCAATCGTGGTGAAGTGATATGAGCCACTGAATATAAATGATTGGGAATGATTGATAGACCCTCCCACTCGCCGCCCTCCACAGACAGATAGAAATTCAGACAGACATATGCATCTCTCTCGCTCCTTCCTCGGATTTATCTCCGTCTCTCTCGCTCTCTGTGTCTGCCTTACCCACTCACTTGCTAATCCACTCGGTCACACAGTTAACACAAAAAAAAAAACATGCTAATTGTCGACAAGTAATCACCATTAATAGTGCTTTAATTCAGCACTGTGAGACAGGACAACAAGTCAATATTAAAATTCATGCAATATCAGCATCAGTTTCATGCATTGTAGGCCCCAAAAACTATACCAAGTGCAATCTTTGCTTTCATTAATATATTATTAAAATACTTCTCCTATTCTAATTTATGATAGAAGCTGCCAGGAAGACCAAAGATATTTTGACAACTAGCTTCCGGAGAAGTTGAACGTCAACTCTGTAGACTACAGGACATGACCAGTATACACGAATAAATCAACTCAATGGACCATGAGAGTTTTCAATAAGTCACCGCAGCCATTTTAAATCCCTCAAGGTGTCAACTTTCCTTCCCGTCGAGCCTTAACGTGTGACAAGTAACTGCTGAAAAAATCCATCTAACTGGTACTGCAACATCCCGATTGACAGCACAACTCACCTCACTGTTCAGTGCATTAAATTTGACTGTGACTCTACCGTACCTGTGCATGCACGTACTGGGCTCTTTCCCCTGACAAAGCAGCATGCTATGAAGAAACGAGACCCGTGCTCTAGATGGCCAAACTCGAGCAGGGGCCTCTTTAAAAAACATACACAAGAACGAGAGTGCATTTACAAATCAGAACCTAACAAAAGCACACAGCTAAGACTTGAAATATACAATGCTTGCGGACAATGAAGAGTGAAAAAACAATAAGAGATAAGGCTGTATGGTACAAACGGCATGCCGGCGCAGACAAACACCAAATATCTACAAAAGAATGTATTTACCCGACTGTTTCCATCCGTTCCCTTTCCCCAATGCCCGACTGGCCAGGTGTGTGTATGTCAGTGTGTGTGAGCTACTGTTGGAGGGTCTGTGTGTGATTTCTTTCAGACAGGAGACTGGAAATGGGGTAGAAGCCATTACACTGGGAGAATCACCCAGAGCACCCCGAAATGAGGGGCAGGGGCCTGTCAGCACGCATGGATATGTGTGTGTGCGTGTGTGTGTGTGCAGGCAGGGTCCAGCCGGTGACCTTCTTCCAATGAGACCCCCATGATTTATTTACTGTGCCCTTATCCAACCTCTCCCTGCACACAGACACGCGTGCACACATACACAGACACAAACACATGATTTCTAGTATTTCAGTGATAAGGTAGAATCTGCAAATGTGGCTTTTTTTCACTCGGGACAGGACAGGCAGGAGAAAATGGTGTTTGGTGCGAGGAGAACAGATCTGTCACCCTATCTCTGACTGCAGTAGCATCTTATTTTCCCCTCCATTTCTCTGCTCTCTCTGTCCTCTTCTCGTTTTAGCTCCTTCTCCAGAGCCAATGTCTGCCTCTCACCCTTATTCTCCCATCCTCACCCTCCCTGCATCTTCCCCTCTCACATTTTGTACCGCCCAAACTGGCAAGTCTAGATGCCATCTCCTGCTCTCTCTCTCTCTCTCTCTCTCTCTCTCTCTCTCTCTGTTTCATTCTTTCCTTCTTCTTTTCTCAATTTCTCTCTCATTCATTCGTTTCCTGTCTCCCTCACTTTCCTCTCTCTCTGTCTCTCTCTGTGAGGGGGGTGGGGTTTAGCTGTCGTGGACCGAGATGAATTTCTGATTGCTGTCGGGCAGCACGGAGCGCTCTCATTGGTCAGAATAAGCCATGGAGGAGAGGCAACGGGTGCAGAAAAAAAAAAAAAAAAAAAGAAAAACGACAATTTTTTTTTCATTGGCTGCATATGACCATAATTGCACCCCCTCCCTTTTTCTCCCCCTCTGTTTCCCTCTCTCAGCAGAGCAGCAGCAGGCTATAATTTGAACCACCGGAGCCAATTATGCAGATTAGCTTGCCCCAGGTTGACCAATGACCTTCTCCCCCCGTTTACATTTGTTTACAATATGCAAATTACCTCTGGGTTCAAAAACGCACTGGAGGGTGTCAAAACACCTTTACACTAACACTGTACTGCCACAAAAAACACCTCCCCCCCACCCCCCATTAGCTCCCCCACGCTCACACACACACGAGAGCGAACATGTGCAAATGAAACAGAAACAACTTAGCAGGAGATGTTTGATGAAGTGTTTGATGAAGTGTTTGGGGTGTTTTGTGCAATGAGAGCTTATTAATATCGCAGGGTTTGTTCTTAACTTCTGACACAGAGTTTACTCAGTAAAACATTTTTTTATTTTAAAAGACACTTGTAATCCTCCCCTTTTCTGCTTTTTTCTTCCCTCTCACTTCCTAACATCTTTCTTTTTTTCTGTCTTTCTACATGATCTTCTCCTTCCTTCCTTCCTTCCTTCCTTCCTTCCTTCCCTACCCACATCTCCAACCTCCTCTCCCTCTTCCTTTCTTTCTTCCAGCCTTTGCTTTCTCACTCTCTCCCTCCATCCATGTCTCCCTCTCTCCAGTCATGCCCTCCCTCCTCCGGCCCCCACCATCACTACCCACCCACCTCCCCCGTTGGTTCAGAGATGGAAGCTGGTCTGTCTAATTAGCTGTATGGTTTACCTTGGCTCAGTGGGGCCTGGCTGCCTTAGCCGGGTTTAAACAGGGAGATGGACGGGCTGAAACGCTGAAACCCTAGACTGTAATTAGAGACAGGCTCACTGAGGGCACACCACTGCTGACACAGAGCCTCTGTTCCACCGCGCACGTGCACACACACACACGCACACACACACACACACACTAGGGACTGCTTGGGAGGCAGACGCACACACAAGCTCGTGGCAAACATACACACATGAAAACAAAAGGTGTGGGCATTAAGTGCACCCATCCATCTAGGCACGGTCACTGGCATAGAAACACACACATACATATGCAGGGAGAGTTGGCATGCACTCCTGCCAACAAACACAATAAGCAACTGACTCACAAACAGCACACACTGTACTGTATAGTCCGAAATATACATGAGTTCTCTCAATTTGGATCCATCTCTCTTATTCCAACTCATATTTTTGCGGTTTATTTTACTGTGTTGCAACAAGATGTCCCCAAACACAGTACCAATTATGTCTTTTCCCCTCACCTCATCCATTCTAGCCCGGTCTCCGCCACTCGTTCCTTTTTTTAACACTGTCTCTTGCCTTTTTTTCCCCCCACATCTCGTCCCATGATTTATTACTTCTTTCTTCTGATTTTAATTCTCCCTCTCTCTGTTACGATTGTATGCTTTGTGGTAGGGCCTATTTCTATTTTCTCCTGTTGGCCAGATTAAAAAGACACACCAACCGCAAATCGGCCAAAGACAACACACACAGCAGATGCCACACACATGAGCACACATGCACGTCTGTAGCTGGTCTGATTGCGCTGGAAGTGTTGTGTTTATTCCCCTCAAAGTTAACTTCATCAAAACAAGGAACAAAGAGACAGAGCCAATCAATGAAATTCATTAATGAAAACTGAAATGCATTTTATTCTTTTCTAATTACACGCATTGTAGCTCATAATTGAGCGGGGTGTATCAGACTTGAGATTACTTCACACTTGTGTGTGTGTGTGTGTGTGTGTGTGTGTGTGTGCACGCGCGTAAGCAAAAGGAGTCAGAGAAAGACAGGCATGGACAGGAATGTGGAGGAAAGAGTGATATCAAGAGAGGACAGAGGGAGAGGGTAAAATGAGAGACAGACAGAGAGAAATATGAAGCAATGGATTGTACCAAATCTATTTTTCTCTGGTATTATACTGCCCCCTTCTGTTCATGCACAGAACAACATTTGCTATCAGTCAGCTGTGCCCGTGTGAGTAGACCTTCTGTACCACATCAGCAGCGTTCATGCAAACTAAAGAGGCACACTGCATCAAGACGACATGTACAACTTTGATTAGAGTTCATATTTTGACAGTATAAACAAGATTTGTTTGAGTTTATTGACTTCCCAAGGGAAAGATCTTGACAGAGTGCTCAACAGCGAAGACAGAGTCATCACTGAGGAAAAATGTATGAGGCCAAAGCAAAATTTATTAGATTTTATTCTTCTCTATACTTACTTCCTTTTTATCTGTCTAAAAATATGTGGTGTTTTGTCATGAATTCATGTCAGCACAACAACCCTGCAGTTGCGTTCCATTGCTAAATTGTGATTGTTGTTCTGGAGATTAAAGTGGAGCGTTATAAAGAGAGCATGTGCTTACAGGTGTCATAGAGTTTTAATGTGTTGTGACAACTGCAAGGCACGGTCATCAAAACTGTGCATACGGAAAGTACAGACAAATCATATTCTTTTAGGCATTGTTCACCCCCAATCAAACGATGATTAAAGAAAGGTAGATGCTGTGCGTGTAGGTGTAGAGTGTATGTGTGTGTGTGTATGTAGGTTTGTGTGTGTGTGTACTGTTTGCCATCTGGCCCTAACTGCCCCACAATAACAAATGTTCCAGCTTTCTGATTGGGCAATTAAAAGCAGCAGGGGCACTGTGTTGACGGGTGAGAGTGTGACATCCATCATCTGAAACAATCGGCCCCTACCAAGTAGAGGTGGGTGTGTGTGTGTATGTGTGTGTGTGTGTGTGTGTGTGTGTGTGCACGTGCTATAGGCTCCTCAAACTACCCCAACCCCCATGTCTCTATAATAACTCAATGAAATCAAACACACAACTCCTTATTCCCAGGTGATGCACAACAGCCAGTGGCATCAGAAAGGAGAAAGAAAGGGGGAAAAAATCAATAATGACCATGTGACCAAACCAGGAACTGCTTGGACCAAGGGCCAAGTGTGGTAGGAAACGCATGGAGAAACCTCACGGAAACGGTGGCCTGCTGGTTGCAGAACATGAGGTATGTTGTTTGTAAAAGGGGCGACATTTGGTCGCCACAGGAAAATTGGTCATAAATTAGGATTTTGTACTGCAATTACTTGATTTGACTAGCTGAAATCCAAACAAATCAGAAGCCTGCTTACCGAAACAATTTATTTCTGATCTAATTATTATCAAAAGAGATTAATTTACTTAAACAGTCATTATTTTAGTATTAGTATTTTCCTGCTTTTTGTGATGCTCGCAGGTGCTGTGAAAGAGCTATAGGGGATTTGCGACAGTCTTTCTGAGGACTCAAGCAATTTCTTTGTGCCACTAGTGGCTATTAGAAGAACTGCAACTTTCATCGTCCTCCAGTTCCAAGCATGTAGGAGAAACTACGGTGTCGGCAGAAAACGCAAAAAAATGCAAACGGCACTATTTAGAATCAGTATCTTTCTGGGCTACTGTAGAAACATGGCGGTTTAACATGATGGCCTCCGTGGAAGAGGACCTGCTCCCCCTGTAGATAAAAAGGCTTATTCTGTTAAATTATATAAATCCGTTTCTTTCAAAGGTCAAGTGATATACTGTAGATTCACAATAAGGTCCACTTGATTGCCCCCACCAACTGTAATCTAAAAAACAACCATCATTCAAGAGTTGGATGTGTACTTATTATAGAAATTGTGTAAAGGAAAGAGCTTATAGTCATATAAGCCAATATCACCAATTTGACAAGTTCTATGTATCTCTTTGGTATGCAAAAGATGTACTATATTTAAAAAGGAAAAAAAATAACACTCATGTTTCTGGTTCACCGCATATCCAAGCAGGACTTATACTTTCTGCAATGCAAAAATGAAGCTCAGTATCAAAGTGGAGCCTTAGTCTTAGCTGTTGATTGTCTAAGAGCATAATTAATACAGCAGCTAATCCAACATGCCATCTCGCCAACCCAGAAATGTCCAATCACATTTACCGTTTCAGCTGGGGTTTGAAGCCGCTCAAAGCCACAAAGTCCATAGCTGAGGAGCTTTGAGACCACTGAGTGAGGCACTAATCATGACACCATTAACTAAGAAAACACTGGGAATTAGTCAGATGAGGAAAAAGTTGTGCTTTTCCACAGAGCTTTTGTTTAGTTAATTCCCTGTTGACAGCCAAGTGCTCCACTTGCCTGGAGAAAACTTGCTTGAGAGAGAAAGATTACTTTTTATCCCTAATTAAGGCAGCTTATTTGCATAGCTCACCAAGTCATAATATATGCTAATGTGCATTTACATTGGAGAGTGCTGCGTAGGCAGTTAATGTGGCCTAAATATGTCCATAAATATTACTTTTTAATGTTATTTTAAGCCTTATCATGCATCTTTTATATATATATATATTTCTCCTCATGGTGTTCTTAGGTCTTGCTCAATTACACTGAAGTATAGATTACTTACAACAAGTCATATGACATCTGCAATCACAACCTAACTCAAAACATGGCTGAAATAATTGTTGTTTTAGGTCTGTGGTGGATGTGGTTGGGGCAAAATGTAAATGCTGCTGAGTGTTTGGGATGAGGACAAGATAGTCAGGCCAATATGATTAGCATCTTGTGCGTGTGCGTGTGTGTGTGTGTGTGTGTGTGTGTGTGTGTGTGTGTGGAGAGTGTCTGTGAGTGTCTATCTGTGTGTGTGTATATGCATGTGTGTATGTGTCTGTGTGTTTACGTAGCCAGCAGACCATCCTGCAGACCAATCAACTACTGAAGAGGAAAGTTACACATGATACCATGAAATTAGAGGTAGAAATATCTCAACTGTGTTTTCAGTACATCTTTCATGGACTGCCAAAGGCAGTGAACAAATCAAAATGCCTAATGAATGCAGCAATAGAGTGGTTTACAAGCTGAAAAGGAAACATTTTAAACTTTTCATGAATGGCAATTATTATTAATATCATACACAGTTAAGGTGAATTAATACTACTAGTTTTCAAACAAACTTTCAAGTAGAGGTCTTCCTTCTACTATCTATTAACAGATAATAGGTGGCATTTTAGGTGGAACACTTGCATCTGGTAAATATTAAGTAGGAACGTCAAGTGAAATGTGTCCTTATGTATCTAAATTAAAACATTCTAAAAATAAACTTCAGATCAAATGTGGTCTCTTAATTCTTTTAATCCTTCTTGCTTAATATTAAAAGTATGAAAAACATACATCAGCGGTAAAGTTTCCCTGATCACCACAACAGAGACCCGTGGTTTAGTTCCTAGTGCTGCATAGTAGGAGTAGATCATGTAGTTGAACCATAGTTGTCTCCATTATTCCAGATCCAACAGTCGAGTTACTGGCGGTAAGGACTGCAGTGCGTACACGGGCAACCAAATTGGTAGAAAAACGTGGAAAATACATAAAAATAGATACAATTTTAAAAAGAAAAAAGGGAGGGCGCACAGAATTGAAGGTTGTTGATACTAATTGACTCATCCTATTCATTCCTATGTCTCGATTCGAGCAAAGTGAAGTGGATGCAAGGTCTATGATCTTTCCCTTCTCTCTGGTCATTTGCTAGCTTCACTTATCTTTCTCTGACTGATTTCATTTGGCTTTGAGTGGTTTTGAGAGGAGAATAACACCAGATGAGGTCTACTTAAAAACAGGTATTTCAGAATTTCCTGTCCTTCTTATGGATATTAAGTGTAGACATCTCGAACGAGCGAGGCTCTCCTCAGCCATCACAAATGGTAAAAAGCTGTGGCCAACATTTCTGTTTTCACCCAAAGAAAGAGAGGAAGAAAGACAGACCCTGGGTGAGCAGCAAATGTGGTACATGAAAACAATAAGCACTTCTCTTTCAATCTGAGGTAGTGTTAGAGCGGTTTTCTGGTAATAGGGTTTGCCTAAAAGGAGAGAGAGATTGAAAAATGCATCCAAGATGATGGAGAGAGAAGAACAGGCCTTCATTTTACAGAAGATGGGGACGGCAGCACTAGAACAACAGCCTACCGTTTTCTCCTCAAGTGCTCTCTCGTTTGATTACCCCTCCTGCCCTCCTCCACTTCTCTTCTTGCCTACAAGCAGTGATTTGTGTGCCTTCCTGTAGCTTTTTGGTTTTCAACACCAGGAAGTCTGAGCCACAGAGGGCAATGTGCATGCATCTGTGTATTCGCATGTCCATATCTATAACCGAGAGCATATGCGCGTACTCACGCCTGTGCATGCCTGCACAGAAGTACGACGGTGTGCCTATAAACTTTTCTGTTTTCACCCATGAGGCCGAGTTAGAGACCGTATTCCGTCTTCAAAACACACGGCAGCACCATCGAATGAATCACCCCTTTCATCTGCTTCCACTGCTCTCGGTTACTCCAGCTTCCACGCCTTGCCTAATGGATTTTCAAATGCAGGTACACGATTTCTTTCAAGACTTGACAGGCATTTTCCTTTGTGTTTAGAGATGGGGATCAGGCACTGAGTGGTTTGCTGGTGATGGTGTTGTTGAAAGATTCTGCATACAGAGTAGAAACATTTTCCCTGAACTTGTTTGAAAAGGCCAAATGTGAGACTTCATGCACATTTTCACATCTGGCCAAACAAAGGTAATAAAAGCAACTCTAAAATACGCCTCTCTTTCTGTTGTGTGCAGTTTTTGTTTGTTTTGGAGTGTTTTCTTACATTGAACAGTAGACATATAAAAGGTGTGTCAGGACGGGAAGATGATTGTTTAGGATCTTAGGATGGTTTTGAGGGGTTGATTCAAAATGTATTTTCTCTAAATGAAAATTAAAAAAAAACAACTGGAAAAGCACAACACACTCTAGGTTGATTCTTCAAAAGAGCAGCTCCTATCCAGTTTTTAAGCAGAATCTGCTGTAATTTTATTGAAATTAAAGATGTTAAGCTGAAACGCATAAAAAAATCCCATTAGAATTTTTTTACTGTTTGACTGCCTTCTCATAACAATAATTTTACTATGCTTGAAATTACTTAAAGAAAATAGGGTGTAACATAATGTGTATTCATCCCGAACAATACAGGATGTTCAGTGTGAGAC
This sequence comes from Dicentrarchus labrax, assembly GCF_905237075.1. Taxonomy (NCBI): domain Eukaryota; kingdom Metazoa; phylum Chordata; class Actinopteri; family Moronidae; genus Dicentrarchus; species Dicentrarchus labrax. The sequence goes on along the minus strand of NW_026136709.1, from coordinate 10,286,390 downwards.
TTCCCTATATGCAATATTATTTCCCCAGGATGGTGAAGTCATGGCCCGCCTTACTCTGATTATCTTACCCTTACCATTCTTGCTTTAACCCTAACCAGTGAAAGCAACACGTGCTAGCCAATCAGAAGCAGAGTAGGGCGGGTCAAGACTTCACCACCCTGGGAAGAAAAATTTAGCGCCCCGTACAAACGGGCACAAGCTGCAGTTATTCAGGAATTATGAACATGTCAGAGTCTTACGATGGAGCATTACTTACATTTGTGTTAGATATTTTTGTCTTACTGCCAGTATGCCAGTATTTGAGTGCCCAGTTACAGTATGAATTTGGCCAATGAGCCACTACATTTGTCAAAAAAAATTTAAAAAATTAATATTTTCTGCATTTTTTGTGTTAGGTATACCAAACTGTGAATTGTGTGTACTGTTACACCCCTTAAGGGAAACAAAATATGTGGTCATTTTGCTGATTTCTTTCCCCCCGAATGATAACCGCATCTCATTTTTTCATTGCTATGCAGCACACACTGGGATATGTGCAGACATGCCATCATTTACTGTAAATGTATAGTATGAAGCCATTATGGTCAGCATCAGATAAGCTGTGACAAGCTGACTTGCGGTGCCAAACTCATGTTATAACCTGGATGTAATTGACTGTGATTTCCAACTGCCCTCTCTGAGCCAGAACGGCAATGTCTTCTAATTAACTAGAGAGCACTGACAGCCTGGTGCCACCTCCATTTGGTCCCCACTTGAAACGAGTGCCATGTCCTGAGGGTTCCTGTCAGACCTAGTGCTCAGTGAATGGTATGACATGTCCCTTCATGTCTCCATTCATCTCTCTCTCTCTCTCTCTCTCTCTCTCTCTCTCTCTCTCTCTCTCTCTCTCTCTCGCTCTCTCTCTCTCTCTCCCATCTGACTCTCTCTCCCTGACAACTATTTTCTTCTAATCATGCTCAGGAAGAAAACGAGGGTGTGTTTGGCTGGAAGGGAGAAACTCACTGTGTCTACTGTACGTGTGTGTGTGACGAGAGAGACAGAGAAAGCAAGGGAGTGTGAGAAAGTCAGACCAAGTGAGAGAGAGAGAGAGAGAGAGAGAGAGAGAGAGAGAGAGAGAGAGAGAGAGAGAGAGAGAGAGAGAGAGAGATGTTCATAAGTCTTATCTGTGTCTCTGTACACTGTGCTTCATTATCTGCCTGGCCTAGAGAGTGATGTCTTCCTAAGCCAGCACCAGAGCCTGCAGGCTGCCACCAACGCCTTCACACTTATTGAAGCTCACACATCAACTACATCATTTATTACACACACACACACACACACACACACACACACACACACACACACACACACACACACACACACACACACACACACACACACACACACACACAGAGACAATTAAAACCTTCGGAGCTTCTGAATGTGCACAGACAAAAAAGAAAAGAAAAAAAAACAATATTACAAAATGCATGATATACATTTGGTGAACACACACTGACTACTAAAGGACAAAAGGCAGGGGGCTGTCGCCCTGATGCAAGGCTCGTGAAATATGAAGAACATGTACGGTATGTATAGTGGAGCAGCCGTCTAGCAGATAGGAGCCTGTCACAAATGAAATAACTAGATTGGTAAAACCCCATTAATTGTGCTGAGGGCGATGGGGTTTAATTGAGAACAAGGCCCAGGGCACTCGGAGAGAGGCTGTTCAACATTTTTATGAAGCTGGAGGGGGAAATAGATTTCAGTGAGATAGACTGTGGTGTTTTGACTCATTTAAAGGGCAAGTCCAACCTTATAGTTTAGCTGTTGGGTGAATACCTTTGAAGCTTTCAAAGCCTTTATATTCCTAATCTGTGGCGGTTTAATAAATTCAAGTTTGAGAACAGAAGTGACCCAGTAGCAATAATATGCTGGTTGCACTGTGTTGCACCTTGTTAGATCTACGACTGCAAATAACTGACCTACAAGATTTAAATATTTGTCAGAATTCGAAGCTAAACTGTGAGAAAAACAGAACCAATAGTTACCAATAGAACAAAGTAAAATTAGACCCCAAAATGTGGTCAACCCAAACAGAGCCACAGAGACAGACAACACTGGATCCTTGACACACCACAGTCAGAAAGTAGCAATACCCTGCCCTTCACAATTCATACTCCAATATAATTTGGACTCAACTGGACCCCTGTATGAACTAGAAAACTTCTCTCAATAAACATTTTATGCACTAGCTGAACTGTCAGACAGGGCTGATTTTTCCACTGGTGTTGTTTGCTTTTTGAATAAATGCAGTTGGCTCTTATATTAATTAATTTGTCAATTTAGCTGACAAAATAAATGTTGCTCTGTGATTTTTTTAAGGCTTCAGTATTGAGCTTGAGCAGTTATATGTAGTGTTAGTCATTCCAAAGCCAAACAATGGGGATATTTCTTCAGAAAAGTGCCATGGATGCCGTCATTCACTGAGTGCAGTGGCTTCAGTTTGATCATATGCCAATTATCTGTCAAGTTGAGAGACTTCTGTATTTTAAGACCTGTAGAAATAACATGCAAACTTCATTTTAAGGTACAATTTTGCTTGCCAAAGAGGGGTATACTTTCATTGAAAACTACTATACGGCAGTTAATAGTGCCAAGGGCTATACAGAGCTAGAACCCAGCTTGATTTATTGAACATTCTGTCCTCGAATGCAATGTCATTCCCCAAATATCCCTCATCCGTGCACCAGGACAACTTTGCATTGATCAAATAACAACCCCTTTGTATTTTGTTTTCCTGTAGAGATGAAAATATGAATTAGGTCAGTTGCATTGTGTGGTTAAAAGTGACACTACAATATAGCCAGTATGGATATATGTAAAATGGCTTGACTTGGCTGTCAAAAACCTAATGTATGAGTTTTGAGTGATCATCTGTTACTGACTATACTGTCTAAAATGTCAGTCTCTGCTTATCTTGTCACCTCTCCGTTTGCAACTTTTTAATAAAAACACAAAAACCTTTAAGCCAATGCACCACTTTTAAGTTTGGACGTGTTTGAATTCAACTTTGGTAAATGGTTTTTAAAAAACACTCCCATAAACCTTGGACAACCCGTAATTTTCACCACTTTTGTGACACAGGGTAAACTGACTTGGAACTTAAATTTAGCGGAAAGACTTTTGTCCTTTTCTGACAACTGACTCTTGAAGTCCCCTCAATTACCCTTCACTAAACCTGGATTTACAGAAAGACACTTGTCACAAAACTGCAAAAACATCCCTCTAGAGCAGAAGTATTTAGTGTGTTTTGCTAAATCTCTGTGCCACACCGCAGGATCCGTCTAGTAGTTTGAGGTGCATCACAATCAGCCTAATTGGACAGGTGTTTGCAAGCCATTATGATACTAAACCGTTGTGTCAGTAAAAGAGCCCCAAAACAGCTTGATACCCCCAAAAACCTGCTGAAGGATTAGCTCTATGGTTAAGATGGGAGGGAAGGCTTTTACGTGTCAGGGTTGAGAGAAATTAAGATGGGGGAGAGAGAAACACAGAGAGAAAGAGAGGGGGGAGATTAAAGAAGAGCAGCACTCTCAGTGTGTGGTAAGCCACAGTCATCTCTTGTCAGCCACCCCTGGTGGGAGTATGTACCCCACACAGAGAAACAGAGACAGACATTAACACTCCACTCAACCTCAAACACTCTCATTTACCCAAAGAAGAAAAAATATACAGAAAACAGACGTAAAGTGACAAATACCCTGTTTTAAAATATGTGATGCAAAATAGGTCTTTAAACTTAACTGTGCAGTTGCACAGTTACTTTTTTAATGAGTTGATTTTTTTTTTTGATTTTTTAATCTAGCTGGAAAATAGTAAAAAGAAAAAGCACATTTCAAGTTCTCAGAGCAAAAGGTGATGTACTCAAATTTCTTTTTTTGTCTGTCCAATCAGTCCAAACCCAAATATATTTAATTTAAAATGATATCAAAACAGAAAAACAAATGTTTCCTTGTCCGTTGTGATAAAACTCACATTTGAGAAACTGGAACCAGAAAGTGTTTGGCTTTTTAGCCTAATAAATTACTTTTAATTAAATCAGCTAATTAATCATTACTGTTGAGGTTACGTCATACAGTATTAACTTTTAAATAATTAACATAGTGATGAATCACTTTAGAAGCAATATCTTACAATTTATTCCTTTAAGTGAGGCCTGAAGTAATGCAGGAGTCGACCTCGAGGGGTGAAAGGTCAAACTGGAAGATCGAAGTTCCCTCCCAGGAGTTCTAAACTGATCAGGAACCCAATTAGCCACCTGTAAATAAAGATACACACATACATACTAACACACACACACACACACACACACACACACCACACACACACACACACACACACACACACAGTAACGCTAATCTCTGCCTGTTATTGGATGATACACACAAGCCTAGAGTGAGCCACTCAATGAATAGATCCTTATTGATTTCCCCTAAACGATATGTACTATAGGGCCAATTTAGCCTCTCAACAACTCACTCGCGCTGCATCTCCCCTACATGTAACCAACCCCTACCATGAAAAATCACACAGCTTCAATGTTCAATGCACCACATGCACATACACACAGCGCAAACCCTCTCCCCACCACTCGAAGCTCTCCTAAATGACCTCATGAAGTAGGGTGAGGCTCTTCAAACGTCTAGCAACGTTGGTGGAAACAGAGCAAAGTATCCCCTCATTGATCGGTTGACGGCACCCAGAGGTCAACAAGGCATCGTTCTCAGCAGGCTAAATGGCCCACATCAGGTCCTGTTAGCAACCGATGAGCTAGTGACAAACTCTCAGTACTTGAATGAGATGAGCTAATAGCTGGTGAGCAATTTCAAGCATTGGACAGAGAGTCTTCACCTTCTTTAAATGTTGCCCAATTCATGTGTCTAGTTTGTTTGATAAACTGCACTCAGCTTGAATTTTGCCTTCGTTGAGTTCCAATCAGATGAGTGAAAACAAGTTATTTGAACCAAAATACGCCTGACATGTTCTACAAGAAACCATGTTATTTAAAATTTGTATAATTTATTGCTAAATTTCTCCTGTTTCCCTCTTATATCTAGGAGATATAGATTTCAGATTTCTACTGTGTAGTCCATCTCAGGTGCATATTTTTATGCTTCTATGTCATACATGTAACTACAGTGTTTGTGTATTGTGTTCTGAGCACTGCCAAAACACAGGTGACCTACAATTCAATACTGCGCCTGAATGTATCCTGTACATAGACCAGTGGTTCTCAACCACCAAACCAAACCAAAACTAAAATCATCCAAGTGGACTTGAAGTTTGAGTGAAATAAAGGTCCGAACAATAGCATCAGAGAACTATTGTCCCAGTCATCCACGCCTGACCTGCAGTGGCTCATGCCCCACAGTTTAAAAACCACAGATTTAAGACAAAGCTGCTGCTTCTCTGCTTATGTGCTGCTACGCATCCTGTGTAGACTGTGACTATACAGGACAGTCAAACCTTATATTTTGCTTTATATGCCAGTTTGTCAGAGACAAAAGTCAGAGGATGATTTAGCATTGCTTTTATGACGACAGGTACACTGTACAGAACAAAGGCCCGTTTATGACAGAGGTGCCCATTTTAGGAATAATCTGAAGCTCAAAGTGGAATTCCAGACTACAATCTTAGTCAGAGCACACACTACATGGTTTTACATGTGCATGTATGTAGACAATTCTTGGACACATATATGTGTCTTGTGGGTGTGCGATTGAAGTTTTTGGATGGATAGAGTAATAATCTCACACATAATTTAAAGAAAACGTTTACAATCTTCTTCAGTATCTAGTCAAACCAAAGCTGCAAACAAACAGTAATATTAGTGCAGGAGGGTTTACAAAGTGAGTGCTACCATTTGCTCTATGTTTGCAGTATGAGTGATGCTGGAAACCCTCTGGGATTGCACGGTAATGATGTGTGTTTGGGTTTTGGCAGAGTAAGGGTGTTGCCATCATATCATTTTCTACATAGACTGAATGCAACAGTCACTGCTTTGCTGTTAGGTTATTTTGCTAGGAAAAATTAGATGTGTTTTTTTTTTTTCAGACTTCACAAAATAGTAATCATCAATAAAAATGTGTGCTGAATTTGCTATATATCAATTATGTTTGGCACATAAAACAAATGCAAACTGATTCCATTATATATCAGCATTGTACACTGATATTTAAAACATTAAAAACTGTTTGCATCAGTGGAACCTCTAGCCATGTCCTAAATGCTGTCTACTGTGGAAATTAAATGGTACACCAACTGTACTAAGGACAGGAACAATGTAATTTACAGTTGATACCAAAGGGTTTATACATGACTGAAACGGAGATGCTGATTATTCAAGAGGCTGGAAGCTATGGATATCTTACAGCTCTATCAGTCCATGATTTCCTGCATATTTAGTTAAGGTAGTGGTAATATTGCTATAATTTCAGAATGAGTAATGTAATGCACTCTGCAAACCGCTTTTGTTCAGGTTTTGGCAGATGAACATTTGACATCTAATTCACCATTTTTTCATGGATTTAGATATCATGGATTCCCCGGATGTATTCATGTCTTTGTGTGCATGTGTGAGACCATGCTAGGGCATCTGTGCATTGTGTGTGTTTGCATGTATGTGTGTCACTGGGGTAATTAGGAATAGGAGGGAGGGAGAGATCAAAGGAGGCACTTTACACTCTCCGTTTCAGTTCTGATACAAGAGTGTGTCTGTGTGTGTGTGTGTGTGTGTGTGTGTGTGTGTGTGTGTGTGTGTGTGTGTGTGTGTGTTGTGTGTGTGTGTGTGTGTGTGTGTGTGTGTGTGCGCGCTTGTGTGATGATCTCCTCCAAGCTTTGATGCTGTAAGCTCCGCCGGTTAATGTACTACGGATAAAAATACTACACCATGTAATCTGGCATTTATCCCTCGAGAGCAGAAGCCCAAAATGTGACACATGTCAAGAGGAAAGAGGTAGGGAGAGGGGAAGAACAAGCGGGGGGGGTAATGGAGGTAAGAGACCTAGAGACTCAATTTCTTCTTCTGCTCTAAGATGATTCAAAGATTGTCAGAGACTCTTAGCAGTGCGGAGCATTTTCCATTAATTATTACAATTAATTCAGCGCTGTAAAATACAAAGGGTAAACAGATACCCAGCTCTTCAGAAAGTTGCATGAGAATGCTAAAATTAGGCGTTAAACTTTTGCATTTTAAAAAGACATTACTGTCACAGTCGTATAATAATGCTTGCATTCAGACCACACAGAGATTAAAGTATCTTAATTCTACTTTCAGCTTACCCATTTTCCACCTCTAAAAAAAAACACAATTACAAGCAACAACAACCCTGTACACCTGTATCTACCTTAACTGATCATAGATGGTCATCAGATGCACCATTTTTGGTGTTGATGCAACCTGGTTAAACTAACTCTGCACCTGTCTTAGGTGAAGCAGCCCTACTGGAACAACACAGTGTGAAGCCATCGTATTACGCCGTGCTAGAGCATAGCACGCTGAACAGATCCCCAGGTTTTTGCAAAATTTTGCAGGTGCACCAGGCCTCCCAAAGTGCTGCAATTCCATATTTTGTTCACACTGGTTATGAAGAAAAGCCATCCAAATCCTGTCCAGATCTTCCTGTCAGAGACACAACTTTCTTACACAAACAGCTACAGGACAATACACAAAACACTGTGAAACCTTCAATGAAAAGCTGTGCTGCAAGCTACATTTAACAACAGAGCTAAAGCAGCAGTATAGTAGGCTCATCCACAGTCTTATTCTGTGGGGAAATATAAACATCACATCTGCATCATTAAATGATCAGAATCAGGAGAAGAAAAAGTTGACATGGGCCAGGGTGGTCTCATTATTCCCCACCTACACCAAACAGAAATGTCAGTCCACGAGGATCATCAGAAGGATATAGCTTCAAATAGTTCAACACAAAACAGTGGACACTGAGCAGAGGCAGAGTAAGCAATGTCACTAAAACATACAGTAGAAACAGTATCAGAGATGAAAAAGAAGCACACAGTACTTGCACTTCATGGACTTAATGCAAGTCCAGCAAGGAGTAGCCTAAACACTACTGCACTGTGATAGTTTGGCCCTCTGATAAGCAGACAAACAGGGGGCCAACTGGATTATATTAGTGTGTGTGTTTACATCTACAGAAAGATACAGAGGGAGTGAGTGAGAGGACCATGACATGCCAAGAAAACAACAAACAACAAACAACAAACAACTCAGTACCCAAACACACATAAACATGTAGTCTACACACTCCACCGGGACTATCTGCAGTTAGCAACGCAGCAAGAGTCCCACAGAAAACCTGTAAAATAACTTCTACACGGAGTTCCTTACCTTTTCGAAATAACGTGCTCCAGCAGGCCTCAGGTCGGTAAAATCCACCGCTCCAAAAAACTTTAGTTAATATTAACGTTTGTTGTCGCTCTTCTTGTAGCTGAAGCATCCAAATTCATCCATTTTCGCGAGTGTCCCTTTTTACTTTCCTCCTCTTCGTTTTACCGCGTGCTTTACCTAACGTTACACTACCTGCGCTAATCCGCCATGATAACGCAAACGGTGACCTCTGACCTCGCGGCAAAAATACACCTTTTTTTTTTTTTTGGTCATTGTATCAAAAAGAAACATTATTGAGCATGTCATTTGAAATTAATTTTACATTCATCGTGGCTCTGTGGTATTAAATGTCGAGTAAATTATGTAAGTGAAGAATTGTAGCCTTAATTATTTATTACTTACACCTGTGCTTTTGCTACTATGAACTTACAATGTCAAACAATCATGACAGATGTAGAACTAGAAAAATGAATACCAAATTGAGAGAAGCCCTTTATCATTCGCCCTGTGTAAAGCTTTTTATTAATACATTTAAATGTATGACCTTAGGGCTAATTCATTAAAACATTAGCAATCATGATAAGGAAAGTTCTACAGCTAATCCCAAAGTGTAATGTATTTTAATTAATTTTAACTACTTAAAGGAGTAGTTTGACATTTTTTTTAAAATGCATTCATTAGCTTAGATACAAAAAAAGTAATGCCTGTATGCTAGCTGATTATGAAGCTACATCCAGCATTCAGCTAACTTAGCTTTGCACAAAGACTGGAACGGGGGGGAAGCAGCCAGTCTGGCTTTGTCCAAAGGTAACAAAATCCACCTACTAACACCTCTAAAGCTCAATATAAGACATGTTTTATCTTGTTTGTTTAAGCTATACAAAAACCAACGTGTAAAAGCAACAAATTGCCATCACTATTTCTTCGCTAAGACCAAGCAGCTACTAGACACTCTACTGGTCCTGTCCATGAAATGAGTTACTCTATTGTCACATATACAATTGTACACAGTTTGTTTTGTTTCAATCGTTTATTGTTCCATATGTAAAATTATTTAACTTATTTTATTTAGCATTTTTCTTTTTTTATTGACACTATGTGATTTTAAATTGTGGTTTGTTTTTATTGTTAATGTTTTTGTGTAGATGCCAGTAAGACTAGCGACCACTTTCTGGAAGCTAATGGAGATCCAACTTAAGAGTAAAGACTACACAGTAGAGCGTATAGCAACATTTCACCCATCCTAAGTACTAGGAGCAGTGTGCAGCCACTGAACAGCGCCCGGGGGAGGAGGTAGCTGCATACATAGCATACAGACATGTCAGTCTTCTCATCTAAAGCACAGCAAGAAAGCTAATAAGCATATTTCCCAAAGAGCTGAGCTTTTCCTTTAACTATTTAGTAGCAATGCATATGGCAACCACATGCACCGCTTGAGGAACCACTCCGATTCTGTGGCTAGGGCCTTAAAGGGAGTGCCAGGAGTGCTATCTAGCTATCTAAAATACTGTACACATCTTTTTCGGGATGGGAAGGAAACCCACACAAAAGTAAGAATGTGAAAGGATACCACTTGAACTCTACACAGAACAATGCTCAGAGGCTTTCAAGCCAGAACCTTCTCGCTGTGAGGCAGCCAATCTGCAACCACTGTGATGTCAAACGCAGTTTTTGTCGTTTCATTGTAGGGATACCTGAAATTTTTGATTTTAGAAAACAAGAAGATTTGGTATTTCCATTCAGGAGCATTTATTTTTTTCCTACCAAAGTACATTTTTATTATACATTTTTATAGGACTACCTTTAAATTCTGCCTTTACATACAATCAAACTTTTAATCCAACCTGTAATGAAGAAAGGTCTTAGCCATGCTATTTGTACATATTGGCATGAAGTCAACAGCAACTATTATGTCAAATTCCCAGTGAATGTTGCTGAATAGATATTCTCATTCAGCAGGGGAGAATAGGGAGGACCACGTTTTACAATGGTGGCAGGCTAATAAATGAGCATGGAAGTCTATCTACCTGAGATAGAAAGGACCTGCGTTAATGAAGAAGGAAATGAGTGAACGAGTGTGTGAGTGAGCGAGACAGCCAGTGTGTGGGTGTTCGAGGTAGCAAGTGTGTGACTGAGCGAACAAGTGAGGGAGAGTGAGCCTCTACAGAGCTCCCTATCAGGGATGGGAGAAGAAGATAGTTAGGCGTGAGGACCATACGTCAATTGGCCCTAATTGAGCGCTTCTCCTTCGTTCTCCACTTGCTACTGACACATCGCCCCAGGGCCTATTGGGAGAACGCCAGCTTCACGTCACGTAGAAAACTAGAGCGATGGATGATAAGGGGAGCAGAGGACGTGGCTTGTCGGTTTTCCTTCCCTGGGTTTTCGCCCCCAGCCCTGTGACTTAGGGCGGATGTTTCTCCAACTTTTGAAGAAATGAAGTTGCCAACTCAGCTTTCTCTTAAACACTGCAAATGGTCGTAGCCTGAAGGCTGGAGTGGCAGACTTGTGACCAGAAAACTGCTTGATCCGATACCTGGCAGACTATAAAAACCTGGGCAGGAGAGTTGAAGAACATTTCTCTTGAGCAAGGCACTTCGTAGAGTACAATGGCAAAGATAGACCAGAGGTTGTGTCTCTGCTTGAATGTGTTTGCCCCATGTAACTAAGGGAAAACTCAAAAACTGTAAACCAAATCCAACCCCAGAGTGCTCTCATTATTATGGGTTGATTTATATGAATGTGTGACACCTGTATGTATTCCAAACCTAAGCTTGACATACAGTATTTACCTGATTCACCTTCTAATAACAGTTTTCATTTCACCAGCTGCGGTATATATCGTCTCCTTTTGTGTTTCAAGTGGCCATTTGTGTTGTTATAAGGGATGAGGTCTAATGTTCATGTCCAAATATTTCTATCCTAGCTCTTTACTGGTCAGACCACCAGTGAAGATAAATACAGCCTTTGAGCCCAGTAATGTGGCATGACTTGTTTAAGGTCACCAAAATAGACTTTATTTGGATTTTCCCACTTAGGGCCATGCAGCACCGACAACGCAGGATTACAAGTCTTCAGAGCTGTCCAATGAATAACGTAACTCTCAGTTCATATAACTATTGAGCTGTTTACAACACTTGGTTTGTTTGTAGTAAGAGTAAAGGTTCTGTAAGACAGCATGACCTTGATGCAGCGTTTGAGTTATTTTCTATATTACTGTTGGCTTATTTACCCAAATGAAATATTGTTATTTTGATCCAGTATTTTGAGCCTGCTGGGGGACACAACAAGCTCAAGTTGTAAAAATAAAAGGTCCAGTATGTAACATTTAGGAGAGGATCTATTGGCAGAAATGGAATATAATATTCATAGGTATGTTTCTGTTAGTGTATAATCAGTTGAAAATAAGAGTAGTTTACGGACAAACCAAACACTGGCTGTAGATAAGGCCTACACACTTCACAGCCCATTTTCATTCCCAGGTTTTCAAATACAGACTCGAGCGGTGTTCAGTTAGTTACAGTCTGCAACTTCACTGTGAGATGCAACTAAATCCTACACACTGGACCTTTAAAACTGTTACAAATGTATTGCTAGTTGTTTAAAATGACAGGGATACATACATTATTAACTTTCAGTAACAAATATATTATTTGTTACTGAAATTATTAAATTTTTTTTATTAAATTAAAACAGGTCGCAACCATGTTGGTTTGGGTAAATAACCCAATTGTGAAAAATGAAAAATTACTATTATTAATAGGCATAAACAACTCATTGCCTTGGGTGCTTTTCTATATTTACTGTAATGTACATACAATATTATGCTTCGGTTTAGACCCAATGAGCCACACTGCAGGTGTGAACACTTTGAATGACTTTCCTTCCTCATCTCTTTTTATTCAGTCAAAAAATGATGCTTCACAAAAAAAGAGACAAAGAGAGCTTTTTAACTTTTTTTTATTTATTTGATTGGATTTTCAGTTCAATTTCAAATAACTTTCATACATTTCTATCATTGTGTGCCTATGGAATAAAATCGTTGGAATACAAATGCTGAATATATCAAAAAACAGATTTTGTCAGACCATTTGGGCAATGAGAAGCAGGTGGAGTGCAGAGTAAGGTTGAGAGGTGTGCGCACATACACACTCACACAACCACATACATACACACTCACACAAACGGCTTTGTTCCCCCGGGTAGACCATGGAGCCGTCAAAACCACTCTGATTCTGAATTAGCTCTGATTGGCTGTCATTGCAGTGTGTCCCACACAGCTGAGACCACTCAAAACCACACACACACACACACACACACACACACACACACACACACACACACACACACAAACACAAACACACTTTTATGGTTTGGGCATCATGTTTCACTAAACTGCTGAGTTCTCTAGGCTGTAACTAAGGCTGTTTTAAGAGCTGTGGTTGAGTATAAATGCGCATGTGTGTGTCTGTGTGTGTGTGTGTTCGCATCTGTCTATACGACTGCAGTAAATTCATGTATGCAATATATTAAAATTTTCAGATTGTGGGGGCGTATGTTATCCTGCCTCTAGCAAGCTTTAGATATTTTCAGAGGGTCTACTAGGCCAAAAATATTTGACATTTGACAATGGCATTTGGCATTTCAAGCTACACAATCTACCAAAAAAAAGTTACATATAGGCTACATATAGATTTTTGTCAAATAATACCATGTGTCTTTTCCACCACAGATGTGGTATTATTCTACTCTTGGCACCCTTGTGGTCTGTCTCACTGAAAAGACCAGAGCTATTCACAATAATTTCAGTATCGAAAAGAATGAGTGTGACTCATATGAAAATAAATGAGTTTGAGAGAGTCCTGGTATTTGCAGAGATGAACAGTGTCTGTGTGTAGTGTACCGTGTTATTAAGATAATTATCACACTATCTTGTATGGAATCATTAAATCCCACTCATATGTCACTAAAGAACTACTGTTCAGCATAAGCCTGATTAAAACTGGGAAAATGACTCTGTGTCACTGCCACAAAATTCATACAGTTATATAAACTTCTAAACAAATATGTTTTAACATGCTACTCATTTATTTAATTAAGAAATGATTCAGGTTTAGTATAAATGTTGCTCTGACACCACAAGCATGCATGCTAAGTAAAATGTGAGTCCAAAGAAAGCAGACCCGCCCACCTCTGAAGGGGAGCCACAGTGCCAGCAAAGACTTGTGTGGCTAAATCAGCAGGGGTTTACCCGTCTTGCTAGCTCAGTTTGGGTTGGATGTCCATCCAACAAGCCTGCTTCTCTGGTTACAAATGTGTCTCGGTAAGCATCATTCTTGCTCAGAAACTCGAGGTGGTGGGAGCAGCAAAAATAAGCAAAAGAGAAAGCGGGAGAAGGTGTAAAAAAAGAAAGAGAAAAGAAAAAAGAAAAAAGAATTCTATAAAAATTTCAAACCAAAGCATGGATTCCATCTACAGAGGCCTCAGCATCAGGTTTCTCTACAAACAGCAGCCCATTTATCCAAAAGTGTGTGGTTAAGAACAGAAAGCGGAATTGATCTCAGAAAGAGACACACATGTGGAGTAGCATGCATAAACACACACATTAATGCACATGGTAATGTAAGTTATATGTATGTGTGTGTGTGGGTGTGGTCGGTATATATGTATATGTGTTGGGGGATGTATAGGATCCTACATACAGGCATGCTAAATCTCTGTAATCCCAGAAAGAGACTTCCCTTCTACTGAAGTGTGGTTTATGAGACCATTATTTATTGATGATACATGAGCACCCTCTAGTGTTGATATACAAAACTGCACTCATGATACCAATCGGTAAGCATAGCATAAACTGCATGCTGCCCTCCCAACAAATAACCCAGATAATAATAATGTGTGCCTAATAGTGGTTTTGCTCACTCTAGTCCTCCAGACATCTCTGTGCTCCAAACTTTTCACACTGATTTTAAAAGTAATGAGCTGTTTTACAGCTTGTATTTACTCCAAATGAGGAATCTTTAAATTCTAAAGAAATAAAAGGTTGTCCACATTATTCTGTCTTTCAAACATCTGCCACAGACCGCTAATAAAATCTCTGAGGCTGGAAAAGTACCTATTTATTATTCTAGTGATTGAGGAGTCAAAAAGTTGAGCTTTTATGGTTGCTAACAGAACACTTTCAGACAGAATTATGATTTAAGCAAACATTTAACATCTCAGTTGGCACTTGAGGCTATTTTTCAACCCTGAGAACTAAAGTTCAGCTGAGTGCCAACATCAACATATTAACCATGTATATCACATAACTGAAGCAGTAATGAAAACAAGAAAGGAATCCCCATGGTGAACATGATGAACCATAGTGAATGGACAAAGGAACATCTCCATCAAAGTCCTGGGAAAATGTCCGGCAATGTGGGAACATTTGCTTATTTCCTAACCCTTCCTCCCACAGCAGTGTCAGTAACACTACTTAAAGCCACGGTTCGCATAAATATAATTAGTAGAATCTGTAGCATGGGAATATATTATAAAGCCCAAATAGCCTCACCGAACCATTTGGAAAGGACACAACGTACATATGAGACAATATGAAAAAAACATAGGAGGCACAGTGGCAGTAAGCTCACACATAAAACACCAGACGGCCCTAGTTTTATCCGTCTTTCCACCACAGAAGCAACCCTCACTAAATTGAACACAGGGTTCTTTTAAGAAGCACTTTCTCTGAGCAAAGTCTACCCAAGGCATCAATTTTAGTTTAAACAACTAGTGTTTTTCATGTTTTTCATTTGTAACCAGAACACTTGCCTTTAAAATGACAAGTTGGTTAAAAAAAAAAAATCCAATCCACATTTTAAAAAACACCTTCATGGAATGTATGGGGCAGCATGCTCATTAGCAATGATGCAGTTTATGTTTAAGACACATGGTGCTGCACTGTTTGGGGCAAATGTAATGGTCTGTTAAACCTGATTATTCTCAGAAGCCGGGGTTTACTCTGCAAATATAAACCCAGTGGCTGTGTCTTGCAGAAAGTGCCACTAGGGGTGGCTGTTTGTCAGGTTTTACAGCAACCTTCTGCAGGTAGAAATGAGGACTGGACTGGCGTATTGTAGGTGCAGTAGGACTTGTGGTTTTCAGTGCTCCTGGGTGGATCTTGACTCCATACCTGTGGTTTAGCTGGTCCTGTTCTTGTTATGACAGAACAATGAACTTAGCCAACAGCAAACGCTTTCCAAGCATCAGGTTGTTTTACTATAATAGTAATAGCAATAC
This sequence comes from Dicentrarchus labrax, assembly GCF_905237075.1. Taxonomy (NCBI): domain Eukaryota; kingdom Metazoa; phylum Chordata; class Actinopteri; family Moronidae; genus Dicentrarchus; species Dicentrarchus labrax. The sequence goes on along the minus strand of NW_026136709.1, from coordinate 10,270,714 downwards.
TAGACTGTAAATAAAAATGATTCTAACTCCTAAACTACATGATACTCATTTGATTTTATGCCAAAGCATCGCTTTTAAAATACTGCTTTATTTGCTGCATATTGTTCTCAAGGTTCTCTCTGCAAATCAAGAGCTATGAGGCGTCCAAATGTAGCTCATTAGCTGGAACCAACCGTGTGACAGGGCACTGTGAAGTAGACACATTTCAGCACATTTCAATCCACAAGTCTCACCCTATTCCTCAGCAGCTCTCTGACGTTTAATGGAAAACTTAGGCACAGTTATTGGCACCCAAATACATAAATACAGTTGAGCATATTGTTGTATCTGACTTCCTTATTAAAGGAACCAGACAACAGTTACACTCTTTCCTTTTCGTTGGATTAACGGCACTCATCCAGCCAGTTCCAAACAGCAGCACTATTTGTTTATGTTTGATTATAAGCTGATGTATTTTTATGCTTTGGAATGCATATCATCTCTGTTGATCAATTATGACTATGTCACATGGCTTTAACACTGACAGCTTTATTTTCAGTGGGAAGTTTGTGTGCTGATGTCACATGAACACCATGAATCTATACGGCTGTGTTCATCTTGCCCCTACAACAGAACACTATCTATTTTGTATATGACTCAGATGAGTGGTTATATCAAAGATGATTCCATATTATCTATTCGCAATTTTATTAACATATTTGATTTAATTAAATGTAAACACATTTTGGAAAAAATATTGGTGCTGGCATATTATTTTGTTGGTTTTATAGAATATATGGAAGAACAAGAAGATTAAAAACAATTTTAGAAAGTTCACACATTATAACTTAACAGGTAACAAACATCATATCCATTATATGGCTCTGCTGTGAGCAATAGCAAGCTCAACCCCAGTTGTCTACAGGTGCTTTTTTCTTCACACTGAAACTGAAATACAGTTTAACAACACAACCTTCAGTTTTAGTGCGGATGTGTGAAACCTGCGAATCCTAATATGGTAGTGATATACTGACGTATGTTTGTCTCCAACTGCTCAACGTACCTGATTTCGAGATAGTCTTTTGAGACACTCGCAATGCTAAGCACACACAGCCGTTCATCCGTAAAGGCACTGTTCCTGCTGAGTAAAGTTGGGTGTGACCAGTGTAACTTATACCCTCCCCATTTGTCCGCGTTCACACAGTAGCAGTTTCCTCATTTTTGATGGCACTCCCTTTACTGACCTTGTGATTGGTTTATTTGCACATAAAAGATACTTATCAGTGACGCTTTAGTTTACTGCATGCGGAAACACTGTTCCACATTGCCATAGACAGACACTGCCCTGCCAGCTGCAGTGTTTATTCTTTCCAGGAAACACTATCTGTACTAGAATAGTGCCAGCAGACAGAATCCCAGGGATATCTACATGTTTCAAGGGGCAGGTGTGGACAAGTTTCAGTGCCGAGGAGGTATCTCAGATTTATTTTGAAGGATCTGTCTGAGGACATCTTTCAGGATGGACAGCTTGTTCTTTGAGGACTTCTTGAAGGGTTGTGGATAGCTTTCCTCAGGTTTTACACACAGGAAATTCAGCAAGCAAAATCACACACCAGCAGATGGCCTCATTTGACAACATACAGGAAGTATTACTATTGCTCTGTAATTTATAGTAGTAGGCCTAACACTGTATTAAGACAATTTAGCCAATAATTAAGTATTTTTTCTTTTAGTACATTACATTTGTCTTTTGTTTTGCTTTTCAAAAATAAATTAATATCAGTCTAAAAGTACTTGGTGATAATATACAAATTAAAGGAACTAATAGACATACGCAGACAACAATACTCTTTTAACTGAACAAGAACACTAGATTCTGGGTAGGGCTAACTTAAGGGGAGACTAATGAAAAAGAAGCATGATTAATTATTAACAACAGGTGTGAGATTCAACCTGATCAGGTGACTTGAATAAGGAAGCTGGCAAAGTAAATAAAAACCTGTCTGGCTGCTCTAGTGCTTGGAGCACCTTTGACTAAATGCAAGTGGTGGAGCTGTACGAGAGCAGCTGAGTGTCCAGTCCTCAACTGCCGGTGTAGCAAAAATGATAAAAAAACTCTTCAACATCTTGGCCATTTTTGCCCTGCTCAGCCTGGCATATTTTGCTGTGTCTCTGCTCTACGGGAAAAACAGCAATTTTACTTTTTTTGCTCAGAAGTATCACGTGAAAAATAGAAATGGCACTTATTTCTGGATGTCAAAAGAACTTGTGCAACGGCTTGAAATGTGGGAAATGCAGACTCATGCCCCAAACGCCAGCCTAAAGAACACAGAGGTGCCAGCCCTTACTAACAAGACTTTAGAACTCTGCCCTGACACCCCTCCGCAGCTCGTGGGTCCTCTCTATGTGGATTTTAAAAATAAACAGACTTTGGATGAGGTGAGAGAAAAGGTCGGTTCATCTCTTCAGAAAGGAGGAAGGTACAAGACGCCAGATTGTATCTCCCGACAGAAGGTAGGTGAATGAATGAAGGGACAAATGAACGGATTAATAGAATAAACAATAGAAGTATGGATGAATTAATAACTGACAGATTTGGAAGGGTGTACCATGGTCTCAGATACCTGGAATCTAATTTAAAAAGAGGTGTCTAGATGTACAATCTGTGAACATAGGTACAGTATGTACTATTTGTACAATGTGTGTATATTATTATTATTAAATTATTATTAAATGATTACATCAACAACAGCTTTCAATAAAGTGTGTCACAGGTAAAGCATATTGTTGTCATCATTTTGGACAGTATAGTCTAGAAATGTTAACTTTAGTGGGGGGTTGTGTATCTATCATTATTTCTAGTTTTATTTAATTTAATAAAAACTAATAAGTCAAAAAATCTGAACTCAAAGTGAAAAAGTGAATACTTACAGGATACTTTTCACTGATTATTGACACTGAAGGGTTTTAAGGGAAAGAAAACACCAAAGTCTTAATGATTCTCTACATTAAAGCAAAATTACTTATTTCATCTGTTTAGGTGGCGATAATCATCCCCTTCAGAAACCGGCATGAGCACCTGAAGCACTGGCTTTTTTACCTCCATCCTATACTGATGCGACAGCAGCTGGACTACGGCGTATATGTCATCAACCAGGATGGAGAGGGAGTGTTCAACCGGGCTAAACTGATGAACACAGGCTATTTTGAAGCACTGAAGGAATATGATTACGAGTGCTTTGTCTTCTCTGACATAGATCTGGTTCCTATGGATGACCGTAACCTCTATAGATGTTTTGACAACCCCCGGCACTTGGCTGTAGCAATGGACAAATTTAACTTCCACTTACCCTATAAGACCTACTTTGGTGGGGTCTCATCACTGTCCAAGAGCCAATTCTTGAAGATAAATGGCTTCCCGAACAGTTACTGGGGCTGGGGCGGTGAGGATGATGATATCTATAAGCGAATTGTCTTCCATGGAATGTCCATTTCTCGACCTGACTCTGTGATTGGAAAGTACAGGATGATCAAACATGTGAGAGACTTGCACAATGAGGCTAATCCACACAATCCGGACAAACTGAGAAAAACCCATTCAACCATGGACAAAGATGGGATTAATTCCCTAAAATACACAGTCAAGGAGATTGTAAAGGATGTACTGTATACTTTCATCAGTGTGGATATTCAGGCCCCGCCAAGCTGAATGAGGATGGAAGTCAGTATAAACTTTATGAATATGAAGTACAGAGATTCTATCTGTTTTTTTCTCAGTTACTGTGGCACGATCCTTGAATGACCATCAATGTTCACAAAATAAAATGTGAAATTCACATTTCTCATTGCTTTTACACAAAAGTCAAATGTACAGCTATCTTTAAATGAGCCAGCAATGCACTGGGCTGCTCTTTGTGATGGATTCAGACACAAGAGGAGTAAAAAGTCTGCTCATAAATAAGAATATGTGGTGGATGTCACAGCAGAGATATTTTGGGAATTGTTGCATCACTTGCGCAGATTTTTGTGCATTCTGTTTTGTGTTTTTCCTCCCTCCTTTCTCTCCTTACTCTCTCAGGTGTTCCTCATTGGGGAGGGTTGGTTTGTGGCCCTACCCCCATATTTAGCTAACAGGTTCATGTTGTCTAACGTATGAGCTGTCAGGTATGTGTGGTTTGGGGATATAGTTTTACGACTTTTGTGCACTATGCCTTTGGGCTATGTTAATCAAGTTTGTGGCCATGTGCTGTCTGTAGGTGGTGTATTGGGAGCGTCCTATAGGGTTAAAGTCTGTGTGTGTTACTTTGCCTATAGCACTTTCACAATAGGCCCTTGACAGTATCTGTAACTTGTACTTGTTTCTTCTATAACACTTTTTGAAAAATTAACACTTTGTTGGCAGCGTTATGTGACGGTGCCATTGTTGGGAGATGCTTTGTTGGTACCTGGTCCTGGATTGTTTGGCTGGTTTGCCACAGTGGGATTTCATTTTGAGGCATTTGTTAGTCGCACCATTGACAATGATGACAAGTTAGATGGGCGTACGAAAGAAAAACTTCTGTGTGAAAATATTTAGCATTCCGATCAGCCCGCAAGGCCAGTAACAGGTCTTGAATTATATTATCTTGCCAGGATTGTTGTGCAATACTGGTTTAGTGACAAAAGTTCCAGTGACTGTTCAAGTGTCTGGCAGTGTCATTGTTTCCAGTGGTGCAGAAAGGAATCCTACGAGGATCAGTGTGTTTTTAAGGAACTGGGACACATTATTGCAAATTGTAATGCTTTGCATAGTGTAGCAGATGCATTATCACACTTGTAATTTTACAATGTTTGTGACTTATTTTTGTGTGGGGAATATAATTGCTAACTTAAGGTGAGGGTGTTGTGTGCTACCTGCCTCCTTGTGTTTTTCCTCCCTCCTTTTTCTCCGTGCACTCTGTAAGTGCTCCTCATTCAGCATGATTGGTGGCCCTGCCTACAGATCTAAGGGAGGCTGGAGAAGCAGGATCCTATCACATATGATCTTTTGCTCATTATTTTTGTGTTCTGTTATTTGAGGATGAAGTTTATATATATTTTGTTTTTTTTTGTTTTTTGTTTTTTCATGGGTCAGCCACACATTGGACATTAGCCTTCCTCCATCTATTTGTTTTCCAGACTCCCATAATTAATAGCACTATTTGTAAAATAATTTTGCTTTAAAAAAATAATGATCAGGTTACATTGTCCATACGCTGACTGTAACAATTGTAAGGTCGAATATCACACATGAAGGAGATGACTTGGAGTCATCAAAGAGGAGTGTTAGATGGCCAATGAGCTGGTGAAGGGGTTTTATATTTTGTTTCTCATTTATACAACAGTTTCTCATTTTCTTTAAGGTACAATGCAATAACCTTTCTGTTACAGACATTACTTCTAATGTACTCCATTACCGCTCACTGTGAATACGGAAGATACTGGAAAGGTGTACACAAACTGTGAGAAACCTCTGAATAGTCTTACAGTTGAAACCTGTTTTGCATAAAATGTTTTGATGGATACTATTACATTGGCTAGGGGGTATTTAACACGATTCCTCAGACTTTTGAATGTCTGGGGTAAGAATAAAGAATGAGAAATGAACTTTGGTTGCAGTGATACACTGCTTGGCGTGTCTTTTTCTCTCTGACAGATGTGCTTAAACAATTGCAAAGAACTGGAATGAAATGTATGATCAAGCTCTGAGCTTCTGGGTGAATAAAACAAAATTAAACCACTAGTAGATTGTGGTAACTAAAAGTACATTTGCTCAGTGAAATTGATGTTGTAAACTATTTTTAAATGCATCAAAGTTACTCTTAATGAGAGATTAAAGATTTAGATTGTTTTACTGGTTGCCTTTGTCCCTCTGTGCAGTTACATTTATGGTAACAGGTACATTTGGAGCCCCTAGGGGTCAGAGAAATATGACCTGACAGGTCAGCCAAGCAGAAGACGCTTTAGAAAGAGTATTCTATAGCCCTCTGCCCAGAATACACACACTCACAAACACAACCATACATACATACGTAATGTATCCCCCATCCTGACCCACCTCCTAATTAATTTTTCAGCATTGTTTCTCTTGGAAATGGGAAGCCGGGGGGCAGCCCACGTTAATATTGAGCTCATGATGATCAACTGATTTTTATCACCTGTCTAATAGGGGATACATACCAGTTGTGGTTAGCACAAATTCAGTTAAGTGAAATGTTAATCCAATATTGAATGCTAAATTCCAGCCATTGTACTGTGTATCAGACGGCTAACTAACTTCCCTGATCTTGTATCCTTAAAGGAAAATTTAGTCATCACTCATCTTGTGATTTATAATTTGATTCATTTTCCATTTTGCTGCTCACAAGCTCCCATTCAGTTTGTTTTTATCAAATATCTTGTTTCCTGTCATTTTATCATTTCAAAGTTAGAATTTGTCACATTGTAGCAACACATGCCTGCCCGTGCTTTATATGGGCGAACTTGTAAAAACCTGATTTACATGTTTGACCCTCTGTTGTGTTAAAGCGTCACTCAGCACCACATTGTACTGCATGCGTCTGTTTTCATGGGGCACTGCACATTCACAGAGTCAAAAGCTTGTCTGTTGATGAATTATTGACAAGTAGGAGGATTACACAACATCGCCCTGAGAGGGACTGTGGCATCATACGTGAGAGAAGTGAGGGCAACACCAACAAAGAGACGGGGATGTACAGAGAGAGAATATGGTGGTGGTGGTGGTGGTGGTAGTGGTAGTGGGGGTTTCCCATGAGGTTGCAGAGGTGAAACCCAGTAATACAGAGTGGAACCTTTACATGAGGAATTGATGTGTTTTGAGGATGTGTATTAAGGGTCACTTTGAACTCATCCTCAAACAGATTATTGCTCCAGTTGATGGTTGTAAATAGGGATGTTTACACCCTGACAAGACCGATTGAGGCTGAGGCTTTGAGTGTGTGTGCATCAGCAAAAAACATTTGAATTTGTGTCTGTGATCACACGTGCATTTCAACATGTAGGTTGATGTGTGGGGCTTTTTTTCCCCGTATAAATGTTTTACTCCATCAGTTCAACTCCAATCACATCTCTTGCACACTGTGTCAGGAAACCACCACCGCCCCCTAAACGCTCTCCCATCCTCCTTCCTGCCCAGCCCCCTCTTTTCATTGGTTGACCTAGTGGAGTTACTATGGGAACGACTGTAGAGAGGCTGCCACGCAGAATGTGGGGTACAGCTTTTGCATGGCGCTTAGGGCTCCATCACATACACACACGTTTATCAGGGCAAGGAAACCCTACCTAGACCCTAGATCAAGATATATTTTTTAGAACTATCAGTATGATTCATTCTGTTTTTTCTGTGCTAGCATTTTCCTGCACCAGAATCTGTAATTTAGTGGGTCGTTCTATAGGGGGCTTTTTAAATTGATTGCTTTGAAGATATTTCAAATCTACTCTGGTAAAGTAGCTGGTAGCTAATGTTAGCTGATGTTAGCAAACACGAGTCGGATATTGCTGTAGGCCTAACTGACTTTACTGAGTCAATTTGCTGATCTAATGACTCTTATTACGCTACGTTTTAGCATACCATTATCCCATTATTGCTATGTGGCTGCTGTTCATCAAATGTTACGGTAGCTAAACCCTTCATTTAAGAGCACTGAAGCCAGACAAACCCTCACTCACTCACTCACTCACTCACTCACTCACAATAAATCTTCCCACTTTTTCCTCATGCATTTCTTCCTCACTACCTCCCTTGTTCTCCTCTCTTCAGTGGTTTGTATAAGAACTTCATTGTTCAGCACAAACGAAATCCATGCACTAGATTTATGCACCAAAACAAACACGCACACATGGACTCAAACATGGCTCACAATGAGGATGAGTGTCCACATCCAACAACCAAGCAGGAGCAGATTAATGATGAGATCAGCTGGCACACACACACACACACACACACACACACACACACATAGGCGTGCACCAGCATGCACCATTCTCACTGTCAGCATCACTAGCTTTGATCTGGTGGGTACAAGTGAGTGTTATGGTCTTACGTAAGGCTTTTACATAAACCTCAGCGTGCAGAAATGGAGAGAGAGAGAGAGAGAGAGAGAGAGAGAGAGAGAGAGAGAGCTGGATAGAGAGGGAGGGGGTTTGCTGCACCATTACAAAGGGGATTCGCACTGCACCAAATCCTCCTCACACTACACATGCATGCACTACCACTCCACAACAACACACAAGCTTTCTCTAGCAACATGTGTCTTCCTTGAAACAATAGGACCCTCCCTTTCATCTATATTCAGGACACACAGACAGGTTCCATATCCACACGCATCAGCTGTGCATCAGCTGCCTGTCTTTGTCATCAAATGGGCTGTCTGTCCCTGTCTCTATGGGTCTTTTCCCACGAGAGACCAACAGCAGACAATGACACATCCGTCAAGCTTTCATCTCAGAGATCAATAAAATGTATTGATAACCTATTACTGCCAAGCCAAGCAGACCTCTCTCCAAGTGCGACACCACAACAAAAATGCCACATGCTGCACATCAACAAAAGCATCTCTGTTTCTCACCCTCTCTCCCACCCTAGCCTACTCCTTGGGGATTTAAGCCACCAGTATGTGTGGGTGGAAAGATGGAGGAGGGGAGTTGAAGAGAGGAGGGCTCTAGTTTTGCTCTAATTATACAAGTACACAAAGCCTCTGATGATAAGGTGTATGGGTTCTTGTGTAAATGTGGTCACAAAGAGTCTGGAGCTCATCATCTATCAGCGCAAACACAGTTTTATTCATTAAATATGAAAAGTGGAAAGACTTCACACCGTGAAAAGACAGACGGTAACAAAAAAGAAGGAAAACATAATGTGCTTTTCACTGCAGCGAATGATCACATAAAGGCCCAGATTTATAATCAGAAAGAAAAGAGAGAAGTATCAGTCTGAAAAGAAAGGAACTGAGACAGGTGGCAATATGGTGGCCTCTGTGGTTGATGCCATTACTGTGTACATGCCAGTGCGATAGATCAAGGTACTCAAATGTCCGGCTTTCATTTTCATTATGTAATTCTTGGAAGAGGTGGAGAAACAAGTTACTCACAAAACTATGGCACGTCGGACATCAACCATGGAGGGCGCCATATACACAAAACATATGATGCATAATGCTATTTTTCCAGTTCATAGTTCCTTACTCTCTCTTCAGTTTAACATGAATGTAATTTGATTCAAACAGTGTGGTTTCCCATTCATAAAGCAAAGTCAAATTGTGATTTTTGGACTCATCGGGCAACTGTTTTGGTCAACAATCCACGAGCATCAGCACTACTGTTTTTTCAATTTTTACCAGGAATACTTCAAAGGTTTGGATTGTTACCCATTTCAATCACCAAACAAGTTACCGTATGTCACCATTCCTTTCCATCGAATCACCCTTCTGTCAATCAGCATTCCAAGGACGGAAGAATGAAGTTGATTGAACAATAAACAAAGAGCACAGTGTAGCAGAGAAAACATAAAGGACATGATCATTCCCTGCTCCCCATATGACCTTTAGCCTGTCCTTCTTTTATCGGGTGAGAAACACACTTACTGCAGACCTGGGATCAGGTTACCCCATGGCCTGCCCTACACTACACCATGTGGAGGCTGAAAAGATATCTGAACCTGGAGCAGTGTTGTGGATCAATCATTACATTCTAAATGAGATGGAAAGCTATCATGAACTAGAATGACCCTCAAGTGTCATTGGTACCCCTGTGGTTAGGATTGGAGAAAACGTGCATCATCTCAAATGGCTTTTCCTATGAAAACCCCCCTCTTTAACCGAAGGGTAGGGAACACTCTGCTCCCTGTAACTTGTCTCACTGAATCACTGACAAAGGCCTTTTAAGACTGCAATACACCCCCTCATTCTTAAAACAAGTGGTGCTTTGCAAGGCTGCAACACTGTGCAGTAGTTTGTCTTCATTTTTCAGATCTTAGAAAACAGTCAACTCCACCATTTGTCGTGCCCCCACAAAAGAGGGACAAAGAGGAAAACAGACCAATACAGGAAAATATATGCTGACCAATGATCTACAATGATGTGAAGCTACATTCAGATTCACACACAGCTGCGGTGGTTCCTCGAATGAAGTTGTACAGTGTTTATCAGTACAACAGCCAGGAGAAGGAGGGTGAAGGACTGTGACATGGTTTACCATTAATCCCCACATTTTGCTTTACATCTTAAGCTGTGATCCAGTAAATTACGTGACTCTTTATCTGAAGCCCTGAATTTCCTCACAGCCTGTTTAGAAAACCACTTGCAGGCATATTCTGGCTCTGTAAAACTGGCTGACAGCGAGGATGCCTACCTATCATCCTCTCACATCAGCCTATACAGTATGTTGGTAGAGAAAAACAGAAAGAACAGAAAGCAGAGTATTAAGAAGCTGGTGCGATCACAGTTAAAGATCCGTACAGTATATGACTTCGGAAAGGAGGAGCCTATAAAAACAGTATGAAATTCAGTGAAGTACTAACTAGAAAAAATTTGTTGTTTGTGCATGTGTCCTTGACGAAGAAAGTCATCCAGTGTAGCTACAAAGACAGTGCCAGAGGTTGAACAGTGTGTGTAACTAAGATCATTCAGTATTAGACAATGTTCCCTGACCTTTGCGCCTTGTATGTGTGGCACTGCATGCAAAGAGGGTGAGAAAGTGTTTGTGTCCGTGTATGATTTTGGACGTGTGTGTTGTGTGTGTGTTTGTGTGTATCAATGCATCAGTGTAAGGGATCCCTCCAGGTTGAGTATTGCGATAGCTTTGTAGGTTTCCATTGGTAATTCAACAGTTGTAAATCCCAGAGATTTAAGTCCTATGGATGAACTTCGGTTGATGCAGTGATCCAAAAGCAACAGGCTGAACAGGCCAAACTTCAAAGTCAAAAGTCCAATAAAAAAAAAAAACAGTCAAAACAGAGGTGGTCTCCCCTCCAAAACACATAGGATATTGTGTGCCACATTTGGAGATGCAAAGTAGGTAAGTAATAAAACCAGCTCTATGTTCATTTGTATATTTGCACGTACAGTTTAATAATCAGTGTGGGGTCAGAAGAAGACCATCTTCAAAAAGCAAAAAACACATACAACAGCCAAAAAATGGTGGGTTATTCCATACTGGGGGACATTGTTGAGTCTGTTCAAGACTATTAGAGTCTGTCAAATGAAGACTGGGTTTCTTTTCAAACTTTGGCTCTAGATCAAAGGATTAGGAGGTAATTTGTTACAGATTAGACAAGATGACAAACTGAGGAAAAAAAACTTTTGATTAGATTAGGTCCTTATGAGCAAATCATGTTATGCCATGTGGAATTCAATAAGAAAAATGTAAAAGATAAAAAGGTGCTCTGCTTTTTTTTCTGCTTTTTTAGTTTTTCTTTTTTTTGCAGTGTGCAATCATGAGCTGTCAGACTCTCAGCAGGTCAGGAGCTTTTCCAGGAAAGTTACAAGGCAAATGTGTCTATTGCGAGTCCATGGATTGTCAAAAGTCAACCTCCAAAGTCCCAGTGAGAGCTGTGAAGTGTTAACCCAGCTTTTTGGAGTCTCCTTGTGACTTTCTCAAGTGAACAAAACCACTTATTCTACTCTACCCTGTCCTAACCCAAAACACTTAGGGAATGAGAGCTTTTAAGATTTGAGAGGAATTTATAGGCCGTTAACTCTACAGCTCAACATTTTTCTTGGTCTGGGAAAACTTTTGGCTCTGCATAAACAGCACTGAAGTGATGTCCATAAGTTAATAGGAGAGAACTGCCCATTCGACAGGAATTACTTCTTGTGGGCAGTTCCTCTAGTTGTGCTGCCAGGTTTGTTTCCAGAACGACGGACGGGCACCTTGGATACTGGGATTCTGGTGCGAGCTGGGGGAGGCGCTTGGGTCTTTGGAGGGGGGGATTCGGCCTCTAGAACAGAGGAGAGGGCTGACTGGCTTGCAGAGTGGGGAGGGGGAGTTTGTCTGCTGCTAACAGGGATCTTGGATTCCCGAGGCAGGCTGGTGCTGCCTTTCATTGATCGGAAGGAGGAAGAGGAGGAGGAGGAAGGGGAAGTGGGGCTCAGTTTGTATTCAGTGGATGGGGAGGGCGTACTGTTTAGATCTTCCTCCTGCTCTCCATCCTCGTCGGGATCATTGTAGAGGTCGTACAGGTGGTCTCCAGAGCAACTGTCACGTGACAGAGCCATCTTCTGGTTGCGCTGCAGACCGCTCTCATCAGGTGTTGCTGTGGGCGTTGCTGAGGGAGTGTCCCAGTAGCCCTCATCACTGAGTGGCTCTTTGTCACCAGGGGATGTGGGATGGCGGCCATGTGTGTGAGGAAGGGGGGGTTTAGCCGCCCGGCTTCCTGCTGCACCAACTACTGGAATCTTACTGAGCCCCAATGCCTTCACCTGGGGTATTTTTCGGTCTGCACTCTTGGTGGCTGAGGGCAGGTGGCTGCTGGCAAGGCTGGAGGTGGCGCGAGGGGGATATGTGGAAGTTGGGGTTGAAGAGGGAGGTTGGTGTGACCGGGGTAAAGCAGGGGAGTTGTCTCCTGTGGAGGGCAACATATGCCAGAGCCCCTGCATGTCCGCATCGTCCACTCCTTCTGGACTCGCCATTTCTTCCCCTCCGCCCATGTAAGCGACTACGCCACTACCGGCTGGGTGTTGCTGCGGTGGAGGCGGCGCCCGGGCCCGGGCCGGGAGGGAGGAAGGCACTGAGCTTGGGGTAACAGAGAACATGGGCTGTGTGAGCTGGGAAGGTAGAGGGGTTTTGCATGGGGAGCCACGAGACGTGGCACTGGTGATACCAACAACTCTCCCAGCACCCACTCCCACACTCCCCCCTCCTCCCCCACTGCTGCTACTGCTGGTTCCACTGCCCCCATTCCCCGCTGGCCCCTCCTCGTCTGCATCAGCAATAATGTCACCGCAGCCTGTCAGTGAATCAAAGCTCTTGAGGGACGTGACGTCAGTGAAGAGGAGAGAGCAAAGGCGGTCCACCGAAGGCTCTGAGGGTGGGTCACCCGTGCTGCAGCGGTCCAAAGGGGGTGTAGCGAGGGAGGGGGTGAGACTGGAAATTGAGGCTTTGGCTTTTTGGATGGGAGCGCGCAATGGTGAGTCAGTGGGTGTGTAAGGAAAGGGGGAGTCTGGCTCACCAGATGGCCCTGGCATGGCAACACAGTGTGGGGGTGTCATAGTAACACTAGTAGTGGGAGTCTCTAAGTTAGGTTCTGTCTCTCCATTCCCACAATCCTCTTGGTGATGATGCGGAGGCGGTTCAAGGGTGAGCGTAATATCCTTTACCTGTTCAGAATCGGCGACATCCCCATCCTTCTCTCGCCCCTCCACCTCTTCCGCCTCTGCCTCGTTTGTTTTTTCCTTGCGTCTCCATCGCATGCTGCTAAAAAAGCCCTTTAGGCCCCTCCCTCTTCTGACAAGCCCCGCCCCTCCATTTTCACTCGACCTGAAACTCCCACGTCGAAGTAGAGAGAAGAAACTCAGTGATTTACTAAGAGACCTCACTGGTCCCGCCTCCAGGCTAGCAAGCCCCTCCCCTCTCTGTCCATCAGCATCGTTGTTAGAGCTTGTTAGTCCATCGTGGGTTTTGCTCCTAACGAGTTCCACTGATGCTGCTGAGCTGTTCCCGTTCAAAGAATTCCCATTGTCAGAATTCCCGTTGTTCCCACTGTTTGTAGCCCCTTTGTTCCTGAAGGAGAAGAAGCTGGCCATTCCAGAGCCGGTGCGGCGCTTTCCGAAGAGTTTGAAGGCAGCTTTGTTGATCTTCCCGGTGGGCTGGGGGTCACACTGAGGGACCACAGGAGGCTCCACATACTCCGACTGCACCTCCATTATCTAGCGCTCTATCGCTTCCACTCTATCGTGGAGAGAGCTCTCTAACTGCCTCTCTGTCCTCTCTCTCTGGCCTCACATACACTCACCTTCTCTCTCTCTCTCTCTCTCTCTCTCTCTCTCTCTACACCCTGCTGTCTGGTGCTCTTTCACTCCCACTCTGACTGGCTCTAACGCCTGCCTGCTGGTTTTCTGTCTAAGCCTCCCTCCCCTCCCTCTCTCTCTCTCTCTCTCTCTCTCTCTCTCTCTCTCTCTCTCTCTCTCTCTCTCTCTCACACACACACACACACACAATCACACACACACATGCTGGGAGCTGCTCCTTACTGTATCCATGGCAACTGGGTGGGCTAAGCAGCTTTCGTCAACGTTGGCGGGGCGCCAGTGTCTGTCCTCCACTCCCTCCCCCATCCTCCTCCTCCTCTCTTCCTCTACCTTCCCTGTCACCAATGCACTGTTTGCTCTTTTTCTTTTGACTGTTCATCATTTTATAAGGTCTAAACACACTGCTTCCATTCCTGTATGTGTGTCTGTGTGTGTTTGTACTGTACATGGCTCAGTGTGGCAAATAAGTAGAGATACACACCCGCTGATGAATTATGACGGATTAGACATGAGTTCAATATGTTTATGGGAGCTTTCAGTGAGTCATAAGACAGAGTGGAACAGCTAATTATAAGGACAGCTTGCATACTTGTTTGGATTTGATGTTGTTTATACGTGTATGTGGAACATGAGCGATGGAGGTGAGAACAATCTAACAAGTGAAAGCAGACTACTTAATGGCAGGTAAGTTTCACATCTGAATATTTGTTTGTGGATGAGTCTCACTGTATCATCCTGTGAATTAAGCCATATCAAACCTTCATGCAAACAGTAGTTTGACGGTATAAATTTAGCAGCATTGCGTGTGTGCATATTTGTTTGTGAGCCTCAAAGTAAACAAAAATAAGCCTGCCAGAAGCCTGAATTAGAGGACTCAAATACGAGATCTGCTGATCAACAGTATGAGCGGGCTTAAGCTGGGATATGGATTTAGAAAAAATATTTCAGTGCACACACACACACACACACACACACACACACACACACACACACACACACACACACAGCTCAGACATGACTCCAATACAGTTTGGGGCAGACATATAGGCCATATGGCTTCAAACCCTATTCCATATGGACGCACAGGGCCAGGTGTCTGAGAGTTATGACAACACTAACTGTCATCCTAAGTGTGTGTGTGTGTGTGTGTGTGTGTGTGTGTGTGTTTTCGATCAACAGTACAATCTTTCTTTTAAGATTAGCTATACCGTTAGCACCTACCCTGGCAACCAGCAAAGTTTCTGTGGCATTTAGAACAATTAACTGTTCACTAACTGGAGGAAAAAAGCAATGTATAGTCTTAACTTGTTGACTTGTTCTTATTATCCTTTCCTTACTCTCTTAAGCATACACAAGACATTATATATATGTAAAATGGTTCAAAGTCTTACTGTGTGTTGATGAAACAAATAGTTATGTAAATGTGCAACTCATGCTTTCATTGAGGTGTTTTAAACGTGTTCTCCCCACCTCTCCTGTTGAGCTACTGTTTTTCATCTTCGCCTGCAGTGGATTCACCCAGAGTTCCCCCATTTTTGGAGTATGATCCACCGTGGGTGCTCTTTTTATTGCCTATTCTATCCTCCCAACCCCCCACGAATCTCCCTGATACCCCGACCCAGTTAGGAAACCTCCTTTCCCCTTCTTCCTCCCCTCCCCTGATCCTTTTCTCTCTCCTTCTCCTCCTCCTCCTCCTCCTCCTCCTCCTTAGTTGCTGTGGGCACTGGCTCTCCTCTTCCAGCCCACTGCTATTAAACAATGTCTGCATTCATCCGCCCAAGGCAACACACACACCCACAGATCCACAGACATGCTCACACCCACACAAACACATTTTGAGGGCTTCCCCAGAGTGAAGCACTGAAGCGTACCTTCCTCATGCTCTCCCCCAATAAGTAAGATAATCTGCCCAGTCAGCCCCCAAGTCAGTCACCCAGCCTGTTTGCTTGCCAGTCAGTCAGTCACCCAGCGTGCAGGTTTTCAGGTACACCAGATACTCAAGCGTGATGCCCTACAGCCATATGAGCAGGTCATCTGGCTATTGGATGGACTTGAAGCTGACTCTGAGCAGCAGATGGCTGGCTATGAGTGGAGACTGATGAGTGGGCTCAGTTATCACATGACGAGACAAAGGATTTAGCTGCCTTCTTAGAGTGGAAATGCACATTGTTCTGCTGCTTAAATCGTTACTGCTGGTATGTAATATTTGAATATTCTGTAATTAAGAATATTATCATAAATATGGCAACCTGCGCCAGCCTTTACAATCTATTTTACACTGCTGAACCAGGTTTTGGAGGGAAAGCAACAGGGTTTAGTGGATTATACCTATTTAATACAAATAAATTAATAAAGAAAGCAGGCTTTGACATTTTTGCAGTTTAAGGTAAATATTAGGCTAACTATTACAAAATAAGATATATAACAAGAATTGTGGTTCACAAGCTTTTCATGGATATTTCTGAGTGGTTTTAGTCAGTTTGGTGTTTGCAAAATGCAACATGTGCTTTCTTCAGAACCTAATGATTAATTAATTTCTCTATTTACTGTGAAAGAGAAGAAAGACGCATGCACACAAGCAGTAGAAGAAGTACACACCCTATTATCTTTACGCACACACCCTCTCTTCCTCCCCCATCTGTCTAAATAGGGTTCCCATTTCAGCCCCCTGAGTGAAGCTCAGCGCTAAGTGGGACAGTTAGAGGACATTTTCTCTCTCTGCCTCTCTTTCTCTCTCACTGTGTTTTCTGATGATATGGCTTGTCTGAGTGTGTGTGTGCGTGCGTGCATAGTGTGTGTACACTTTGCATTAGGTTTGCATGTAGCTGCTGGATGTGCTTTTAAAGCGTCCATGCTCTGCTAGCCAGGAGTCCTGCCGGATTGCAAGTATTGATGCTGTCTTAAAAGCATATGGCTGTGTATGTATGGCAGAGGGAATGCATGAAAGGATGCACAGATGGATGGATGAATATCTTAATAACCTGATAGAATGCAGAGTGTGCAAAATGTGTATACCAGTCATCTTCCTGATATGGTTATGAGAGTGAACCCATGCTAACTTTCCTGTTTGTGTCAGTCTGTTATTATTAAAAATGCACAAGCCTTCCGAGCCAATCTTTCCCAGAGATGCAAATCATTTCTAGGTAAAGGGAATAGATTTGTCTGCTTAGTTTCACTGCAGCTAGGAGTGGCTGTACAGTAGCTGCTCATCCTGCAAAGCCTATTCTAAATATTCCACTGTCTCCACACCATGATGTAATTATCTTGATTTATTAAAGCTTTTGTCCTTATCATCCAACTTTAATTATCTGACTATCATGAGATTGCCACTGGTGCCAAATATAAATATGATGATGGTGTCTCAACAGTCACGCTCTCTTCTTTGTTCAATCCACTTAATCCTTTTTGCATATTGGTACCAACCTTGCTATGAAGATGAAAAGTTCCAATCAGCTGCTACACACACACACACACACACACACACACACACACATATTCTGCTTCTCTAGGCCACAGCTCGAATAGGTAGTTATAGGTGAAATACAGCTATCAATATCATACTGGAGTTTTACATGCTTATATTAAACAATTGAGCTGAAGTCTGGTTGTGTGACATTCCCTTGATTGTGCCCTCACACCCACAAAGGAAATAGGATACGTAAGTAAATAAGTACACACCCTATTCAGTACAATAGCCTACTGCCAGCTCCTGCTATGAACTTGACCTAGCTAGGGTTTAGAAGTGTAATATTTGAAGTTCCAACCTTTAGACAGTCACTTTGTTAATCAGGTGTGAATGTAACGTATGGCTCTTGGCAAGGATGAAGAAAATAAAATTCATAATAGATATCTGTATCTTAAATAAAATATGGGGATATCCATAAAATATAGATATCTATTGTACCAGCACTACAATGTGTTTTGACATATCACTACATTCGTACACAATAGGTCTGTAAGAGATTTTCTAATGCAAACAAGGCACAGGTGTGCCTGCTTGTCCTTTGTTGCCAGTTATAATGGGCCAACAAACCCAGCGTGTTCTGGCATCGTTGTTAAGGAACAGATCTCTCTCTCTCTCTCACACACACACACACACACACACACACACACACACACACACACATACACCCACACCCATCATCTTCATCATCATCATCACTAGGGGTCCTATTGGTCAGGTTGTTTCAGGACAGAGGGTCTTCCAGCTCCAGATTAAACTAAGCTATAGTGTGGTGTGTGTGTGTGTGTGTGTGGTGTGTGTCACCGCAAAAGTTCATGTTTGTGTATGTGTGTAAAGTATTAACCCGCCCCCAAGGATTACCCCCTGTGCTCTTTTGTTACTTTAGTAATCAACAGGGAGTGGTATTAACTATTATTAAGCTGTCTAAGCACGGACTCCCCAAACACTTTTACATTCCAAAGGCTGCAAACAATGTCTCTATAGGCTTTTTAACCTTTTTCCTAAAATAACCCCCAAGCCATCAAATAAACCCTAGTAAGATGTCAGAGAGAAGTCTAGTCCAACTATATTTATTCATTCAATTAAATATTTCCGGTGCCAGTTTCTTTTTTGCACAGGTTACTGACGACTTGTCATAGCATGAAAAGCACAAGTTCAATTAATAATATTAATGATGGCTCTGTTCCATTAAGGTGTACCAGTTCCAGAGTCCTGGTTTTATGTATGCTAGCTCATTACTGGCTCACTAGGACACGTAAATGGAACATAGCCGTCATTAACGTTATTAATTTCTGCCACGAACAAGGTCTATACTTACTCCATGTGCATGCCACACACTAATTATAGAGCAATTTGGCATGGCGAACAAAGAGTCATGTGATGGATAATTCAAATTACTTACACAAGGGAGTAAATAGAGAGGTGCAGTTGCCAATTTCTGATCATTAAAAATGCTCTTTACATATTGTGGTCTTTATGCCCAGTGCCTGGTCCAAAACATTGCACCCCTACGGCATCCTATCAGTCTGATACACAAAAACAATTTCATGTTGTAGTCAGGTGTCATATAAAGAAAGAAAGGGGGGGGGGTATAAAAAAATAAATTTTACACTACAGGCCCACACACACACAATCTGCATGTGCACCATCTACATATATTGTGTGTGCATGTATACAGTATGCACAGTTAGTGGGCTTTCTGTGCGTGTATGGACATTTGGAACGAGCACTGGCGGTGTTTATGGTGAGTGAGTACAGCATCCCTCCTTGTCCTCAGTGCTCGGGCACAGCATGCCGTGCAGTACTCATCTGAATGATTCAGAGCCCTGGGAGAGCCCTCAGCAGCTAGGCTCTGGAAGAGACCTCTCAATGTTTCATGCGAGGTAACACACACAAGTAGGCTACAGGAAGAAAGTAGTGACAGCGTGTTAGAGGCGCATTAACCTGAGTTACCGCTTTGTCAACAGTCCAAACAGTGAGCGTGCCACTGAAAAACTAAGCAAATATTTCTGTTTTACTCTGATGTTGCAACTTCAGTTAACTTATTGATACCATTAAATCAACTCTATTAAACTCAATGCTGTAAATTATTTGACTGGAAGAAAGCCTCTTTAGCACATTGCATCCATACAGCTAATGCAAATGATCATTTTTAAAAGGGTCAAATAAAAACACAGTTGGAGAAACCTTGAGAGAGAATAATGTGATGTCTTTGGAGAAAGCTGACACACTGCACTGTCAGTCTTTATTCCAAGTTGTTGTCGCTGCTCATAGACACCGATTTGTCTGAGGCCAATGGTCACTTTGTCTGATTGCTGTGGGGATGTGTGTGTAAGCACAAAACTAAATTTATTCCTACAGTATGCAAGAATGATAAAGAGAGTGGTGTTTAAGGAGGAACTAGTTCACTGCCAAGGCTGCTAGCACAAATTCCATAAAGTATTTAGAAGCACACAAGGCTGGACAAAACACAGCAGAATGAACAGTGTCTGCTGTTGTGAAGTTGTGTGCCAGGCAAAGCACCATACAAAGAAAATATATGCAAATGATCGAGAATCTGCAGAGACACGCACATTACACATTCACTTATATACTGACAGGTTTACATCTTGTTTTTCTTCAGCACTCTGATTTAGGAAGATGTTTGCTTGTAGAGTAAATCCAGTCCAATGAAGATCAAATCCTTTCTGAGCTTGGATATGAAGCAAAGTTACAACCTCAGTCTGGAATTATTAACACAGAATTATTATGCTCTCAACAAATAAAAGCTGAGCCAAAACACACAGTCTGGCTCAAAAATAAGTGTTAACTTCTGGCCTAAAATCCCCAGAGTAAAAAAAAAATAACCCAGTTAAAACAAGGGTGTATGAAAATGTCCTGCTCCAAGATAAGGGGATGACTGAGAGATATTTTCTAAATATTTCCACACCCAGTATTAGCAGCTACAATAAATTCTGTGTCAAGAAATACAGTTTGATATAATTGCTGCTAGATTTTTTTTGCTGAACTTTAAAACTCCTAAAGGATAATTAAATAAAATTCCTGTATAATTTAGGGGGAATTTTATCTGAAAATCCCCCAAAAATCCCTTTTAAAATGTGCAGCAGTCATGTCTTGCATTTGACAAACAGACCCATTGACTTCAGACCTATTTGACTTGGTGTATCTGTGGCAATGACCCCTGACCAGGGTCAGCTGTCATAAACAATAAGTCACTGACATCGCAGACGGACACAACAGATAGGATTTGGGATCAATGCACGTTAGTGAGTGAGATTATCTGATCAATGTGAGATGTAAAATAGGATTAAATAGTCAATGAGGGCAACGGTTGACAGCTCAACATCACAGCCCATTTGTCCATAGTCATAGTAATAGTTAAATAAGTTAAATGATCAGTGACTACTTAAAAAAACTAATCAAAACTGCATTAAGTTAGATACAGTTAGTAGCCAAAATTTGGTTCAGTAATATTTCCAGTGCTAGATTATCTTTAATGACGTAGAATTTGATGTTTTATTTTTTTAATCAGTCACATTGGAGCAAAATCAGATCAGGTCACACACACACAACATTCAGATTAGGCTGGACTCAAGCCTTTGGATGAGATAAAAATTTTCTGGTGCCAAAAAAAAAAAAGATTCTGTGGTTGGTTTTCATGTTGAGAAGTATGACGATTTGTTAAGAATATCAAAGCCAAAAATGGAATATATAAAAATTAAGTAAAACCGAACAAAGTAGAAGACTCGCTATATTTTGGATGAATTTATTCTCTTATTCTATTCATTAATTCTTTATAGTGCTTTTCAACATTCATAAAAAAACAAGCTTTTTTTTCCTATAGGTGCAGTATATGACATAATAATGAGGCTTCCCATTGAGATTTAGACTATACAGACATACAGCTTCATCCACTCGGCCCATTCACGGACCATTGCGTAATCAGGACGTTATCACACACAGAACGACAGCTTCCCCTTTGACACTCACACACTTTCAGTAAGCCCTCTCACCCAATCACCCCTGTCCCTCAGTATCCCACAATCCCCCCGTTCGGTCTCAGCAGGTCATGCGGGCCACTCCAAACTCCAGACTGACAACAGCTGGCTCCTCTTTGGCCAACTCGCTGTTGTATGTCCCGTCCAGCTCTCCGTAGCTCTGCTTCCTGCTGTCGGTGCCGCTACTGCCCTCTACTGTCCGCTCCGTGTCGATGCTCTCTGTGGCCTCCTCACCCACCTCCTCCTCGTCCTCCTCCTGCCGCTGCACTTCTTTGTGGTTTATGGGTGCCCCCAGAATGAGGGAGTCGGGACGTGGCGGGAGGGAGTTGGAGTTGGAGCGCTGATCTCTGGTGGGTGGAGGTGCAGGGGGGTCAGAGGTCGCGATGGGGGTCACACCAAGCTGGTGGAGCCGCTGGACGGAGAGGGAGGGACAAGACAAAAGAGAAGGACGTTTTCATTCAAAGTAATGTATGTTAACTGAAAGCAGCCTGTTTTAATTACTATTATTATTATTATTATTATTATCATCTCAAGACAACAATATTCATCATAACAAGATAATTACCTTGTTATCTCAGAATAATGGTCTTCTTTCTCCACCATTTTTCCCCCCAAATTATGTGGAAAACAACTTTGTTATCCATACAAGATAATTAACTCATGATCTCGGGATAATGAGATTGGAAAAAAATTATTCAACCATGGCCAGTCTTAGCTTATGTAGAAACTGGATTTAATTAAAAAGTTAAAAAGACAACAGTGAATATCCACATTGAATGTATAAAACAACAAAATACACACAGCTGCCGTATTATTGGTACAATAAATCCCACTTTCATGAAGGTTATAATGTCCAGTTTATGTTAAAAATGTTTTAGAGTGGTGCTTATTGTGAACCGTATGGTCATTTTGAAAGACATTTTTATTTTAATTGTACTGCATTAACAGGTGTTTCCATTATTTTGTCCACCCTATTTATATCAGGGCAGACTAAATTAAATGTCTTGATCTCAGCACATGGGCTCTATAGAAAGAATTAAGGTGTCTCAACCTCCGTGGCTGGCAAATTAAGTGCCAAAAACTGTTCCTCCAGTTCTTCCAATGGCCACTTGAAGCTGGCTACAGAAGTAATCTCCATAAGGCCCCATATTAAAATGCTCCACTTTACAGGAGAAATAAACAAGTTTACATGGTGTAAAAAAATGTTTTGCTATGGTGTTAACTTACACTCTCCAGTGCTTGCAATGTGCTCTCTGCATTGCGGCTGTTGTCTCGCAGGGTCAGGATGGCTTTGAGGATAGACTGACGTGGGTGCATGGAGCGATCAAACTGATGGTACATGTTCCTCCAGAACCTTGATAAGACAAGTGCACACAAGCACATATATAAGATTCCTTTTCAGTTGAAAAGGAAGCTAGAAATATGTAAAAGAAATATGGCAGGAATGTGTTGGGCACTGACTTGAAATTGTATGGCAGAGTGGAAGGTGCCAGCACAGGGTGCACTTCAGAGTACGCAGGGCTGTAGAACGGATTCAAGTAGTTCTGTTTTTCGCTCATTAGAAATGCCCACAGCGAGTGAGTCCGCTCTCTCAGCCTGAAACACAAAACAGCAGTTAGAGAGACATAGAGTAACACAGAAACTTCAGCACAGTCCAACGGGGCAACAGGTCTTCAAAAAACTAAATTAATTTTGCTTTCACACACAAAAGCTCACAGTATTGTCATAAATATGTTCCTTAAAAAGTCAAGATGTTGTATTGACTTTACTCATGCTTCCAGTGCAGATGTAGGTAAGAGAAAGACAGTCAGCATAAGTTTAAGCATTGTTGCAACCCTTTCTTATATAAAGACACATGTCTGACTATACTTTTATCAAAACTGCCTTGTGTGGGCATATGAGGATTGTTTTGCACTATTAATCTTCTTCTTCTATGTACTTTAAATTACACACACAGCAGAGTAGGTTTTGTGTCTTGGTAGTGTTTGATGGCGATAAGGTGTGTTACAATGCTCAATTAATTGTGTTTGTTTTAGGCTGATGCCGCATGAGTCACTAGGGGTCTAGTGAGTCCACTTTGACGGTATCCTTTCAGAATGGGTGGATACACAGAAGCAGAGAAGCATAAAACACTTTGGATAAAGAACAACAATAACACAGTGTCTTTGAGTCTGTGTGTTGGACTCACTGTAACTCCTCTCTCTGTCTCTGATTGTTGCCAAGGAAGTTTCCATATTGACAGGAGTGGACGTGTTCGTGAATCTGCAGCAGGAACCACTCGCTGAACTCAAACGCCTAGGGAGAAGGTTATCATTAAATAAATACAGTTAAACATATCCAGCTGCCAGTAAGACACCCAAGTCTGTGCAAACACAGTATGTGTGTTATGTAGCTCACACACTCGCACACACCTGCGGGAACTGCTCTGTCAGCTGCCAGACGCACTCCAGGAACTGAGTGAAGATAGGAGACACCTCCTTTGGATCCCCATCCAGCTGGTCACACCTAGAGGTACACAATTCAAACATACAATAAAAGATGCATACTTATTAATAAAGAATTAACTAAGTAGTATAATTAGCATGTAGTATGTATCTAGTAACATAGTCATAAAATATAAATAACTATGAAATACTGGGGTCTTGCTCTAGGCTTAATTAATCCAGTAAAAACCTCACCTGTCTGCAAACTTGTGGCCAAAGGAGATCCAGTCTTTCTCTATCAGCAC
Source organism: Dicentrarchus labrax (assembly GCF_905237075.1). NCBI lineage: Eukaryota > Metazoa > Chordata > Actinopteri > Moronidae > Dicentrarchus > Dicentrarchus labrax. Next base: position 10,246,543 of record NW_026136709.1, on the reverse strand, counting down.
CTAGAAGACAAGTATGGGGAAAAGGCAAGTTTGAAGTAGGACACACAAACGTTCAACATCCTATTTTAACTAGTACCAAACTGTGTGTGTGTGCATGTTTGTGGTTGGTACCATGAAGCCCTTCATAGTGCGGTAGTAAGGGTCCATGAGCAGTGCCCCAAGTGAGCAGACCTGGGCTGTTCTGTCCCACCCGTCTGAACAATGAACCAACACACTGGCTCCTTCCACTGTCACCGCCTGGGGTCGAGGGTGGAGGCAGACAGCAAAGCATTGAAACATAACAAAAAGGAATAAAAGTCACCATCTATCTACAATGGACTAGTGGAGATGGGCCAGTGATAGAGAGGTTTAGGTTCAAGGTGGACAGTCGAGATTTAAAGGAGGAAGAGATGATGATGATGATGATGATGATGATGATGATGATGTTGCTATGGTTATTATTGCATGCTTTAAGTCTTTTTCTGAAAGTAGTATGTGGCATATTACTATAAATACAGTTTAAATATCTTAAATGAAACGTAAAAACAATGTTAAAGTGGAATTAAATGCATTTTTAAAGAAACAAAACAGGAAAGGAAAAAAAAGAAAAGTACCTTGGTGAGAAAGATAGCTGCGTCTACAACAGCTTTGATATGCCGGAGCCAACCACTGCTCTCCAGGCCAACCAGATAGTCACTCATGTTAAGAGAGCGAGTCCCAATCACTGAGAGAGACACACATGCAGACGGAGAGTCATTTTAGAACAATTTACAGACTACATTTCAATGACATGTTTGTAAGTGTGGCACCATGTTTTTAACCTTCTAGCAATTTCTGCAGGCTGGTCCTCATTACGTGGATGTTTTCAATGCCAACAAACTGGAAGCGGATGTTGGAGTAGTTGTCCTCATTCTCATATCCTTTACCTGCTGCTCGATTAGCTAGTGCATTCAGCTGCAGGACAGATAAAAAACAGATAAGACATCATTGGAAATGTGGAGACTGTGTTTATGTAGTGATGAACCCAGTTCAATCCAGTTCATACATCCAGCACATTTTAGGCTGTCACCTTTGGCCTGGTATCCATGACGTAGACGAATCGGCTGTTGTGGTTGGCCTTGCTGATGGCCTGCAGCAGGCTCTCGTCCTCCAAGCATCGCGCACTGAACCCAGAGAGAGGCTGACTGCATCGACACACTGCCGCCTGTCACGGTCAACAGAGCACACCGATCAGAACAAGGAGGGTTAGAAAATACTGCTGCTAACCTGTCAACTCAACTCAAAAATATAAGTCAGGTATATCTGTATAACTACAGCTCCCTTAAGTCTGCCAAAATCTGTGAAATAATTGTTTAATCTTTATAAAATTGACCAGGATCATTTTACTTCATAGTTTGGATTGTGGACAGAAAACACTGGTATTGCGTTTTAGCTTTCCAATCCTTAATGAGTAATTGATAATGACTAAGCCATTTTGTGGTACAGTATTACACTGTGCTGGTGCTCATTCTGTAAAAGCAAGAAGTTGCTGTGCCAAAAATGCATTGACTGAATGCAGAGGGCAGACAGCTCATTTAGCCAAATCATTGTTAAGAGTCCGGCGTTTCCAAGTTGACACATGAAAGGAGGTCTTATATAATGTGGCACAGAAAGCGGGCAGGACTTCTGCTCTGTAATAAGAGGGATTTTATTGGTTAGGCATCTAAATATGCATGCATGTGTCTGTGTATGTGTCAGACAAAGATGAGTGAATTCCTATCATATTAATTACAAAATGCTTTAGTGTGAGTACGTATGCAGAGATTGTGCTGATGTTACAATTTTACAGCACTGTTGTGTTTTATTCTGTTTTTGTTTAGTCTACCATGTTTTAAAAGGTAGAAATTTCCGTGTGTACACAAAAATATTCAAATAAAATGAGCAGATTTCCATGTAATTTGCTAACCACATGGCCACACAGACGATAAGTCCTTTCCATGCTGAAAGCTCTGTGAGCCACCCTTAGCCCACAATCTCAACTTTTTCTTCTGTTACCTCGATTAAGTTGTTTACTTATTACTACTTACTTATATATACCTAAGGTGCGTTCCTATTAACTTTTTATTAGCACAATCACATAACCCAGGGAACACCCTTTCAATGACGTCAATGCTATGGCCTTTCCTCTAGCACCACCTTGTGGAAAATGTTTGTTGTTGTTTTTTTTTGTTGTTACTAGCAATATGTTTTTTGTGCCTTTAAACAATTGTGTGTGGGTATAATGTCAGTATGTGCAGAACCCAGGGAGGACTACTAAGGACTAACAATTTGCAAAAAATAAATAAGAGAATGCACAGTGAAAAGGCACCCTACACTTACTATACTCTCCTGCACCTTTTACAGCAATCTCTATTACTTCCTATGGTGATTTCTCTCCTTACACCTTCTCTCTATAAACTACTACAACATACAGTAAGACCAAACCAAATTATTAAAATAAATAAAGGAATAAAAATACTTGTTTGTACTCATACTGTGTGTATTACAGTTTATTTCAGTACCTTCTTTTCTTGGTAGAAGTATGTGAGAACAGGAAAGCGTCCTTTGCTTCTGAACTTGGAGCTCCCCACAATGATGGGCTTACTGGCTGTGATGGGAACATACAGGTCTCGCGGATACGTCTCGCACACCTGGAAAACCAAACACAAGACACTGAAAAACAGGTATAGACACACGTAGACAGACATACCCTATATGTCACATAACCTGTGCGGCTCCACCTGTAAATGAAACCTAGACGTAAGGACTGGCCGGAATGCCCATAATCTGAACATAGACACACACACATACACAAAACTTTAAGTTATAATAAACACATTTATATTAAACTTAATTGTAATACCAAAACATATGCTCATATTTAACATTAAAAGAAAAAATTAACAATTTATTTTAACAGCTGTGACAAGCTGTGTGAAACAGAGTTGGGAGCAAATAACAAATACATCTAAAAACATAATTCAAAGAAGTAAGTAGGGTTACTTTCATATCTGCAACAAGTACAAGGGTTTAGTGATTCAATCAATCTCTGTTGTAGGATAATAAGATAAGTCAAGACAAGAAACCATCTCTCATATAAATCATTGTCACATAAAAGGGGGGTTTAAAAAGGGATTTTGCCGGTCTCTGAACACTCTTTCCCTCCCTTTGTATTATTAGACTTAATAATTAATACATCTATGACTAGTGATGTCATTTTCCAAGAGAGCTGAGTGGTCAGTAGGTGGTGTTTTTATAAGGTTGATCTCCCATTGCTAAGCTGCTCCAGAGGAGGTTAGGCGTACAGCACATTACCATGTTACCATGGCGATGGGCGGCTGTGGCTCAGAGGCAGAGCGGGTCGTTCCTTAATCGGAAGGTTGTGGGGTCGATCCCCGGCTTCTGGTGCCACATGTCGAAGTATCCTTGAGCAAGATACTGAACCCCAAATTGCTCCCGATGCCATGCATCGGTGTGAGTGTGTATGAATGTTAATTTCTGTTCAATGGACTTTGCCATCACTGAGTGAATGGGTGTGAAAGGATGAATGTGGCACGTAGTGTAAAAGCGCTTTGAGTGGTCGGAAGACTAGAAAGTTGCTATACAAGTACAGGTCCATTTACCCGGTAAGAAGTGAACCACCATTCTGAACTGACCTCGCTAACACCAGATCTTGCTTGGTAGTACAGGCCTCTGGTTTGTGAGTATCAGTATTAGTATTTGCTACTCTGAACCATGAAATATGGTGCTCATAACAAAATCCATTAGTCAATCATTTCAAAACAACAGATAATTCTACTAAAAAAATCAAAACTATAGTTAGGGTTCATAATATTCTGAACTAGCAATCACTTCTTTACAGCAGGTGTCAGTTTTTTTTAAATATAAATAATTCATTTTGGTTGGAAGCTGTGCTTGTCTTTCATTCCTTACACTCCAGCGCCCTCTTCTGGACTGGTTTTATAAATGTGTGGTCCAACTGGTTTCTCCAACAAACGGTATAAACTGATTTCACCACCCTCAGTCATAGCCAGTTTATTACAACATAGGGATCCCGTACCTCATATTTGAGCAGGCAGACTTGATTGCTGGGTAATCATGTGACATCAACAAACTGCCTACTCCTTTTTTCTTTGTAGCAGGTGGTATTTATGGCAAACAGAGACGGTGCCAAGGTTCAACAACAGTCAGCAAGTCTGCTTTACTTTGGCCGAGTGCCTTTCCTTTTTATCTGTTTTCGCTTCCTGTGCATGGACAGTGCATTCTTCCAGTTACCAATACCCGCTGACAAAATCTATGTTGTTTATCCATTTTGACCTGACTGGGGGCAAATGTAACTGTGATTTTTAACAAGATATACCAAAACTATGCTCATGTCCTTCCCCTTCTCAGCACACAAAAACAAGCAGTAATGACGGTAGCATCAGATGTAATAAACAAGTAGCAGAAAGATCCTCCTCTTCCTCTCAATTTGGCACTTCAGATGTAGAACACTTACAAGATACGGGCAACTAATCTACCTTGTAGTCTCTGTTGACGTCGGTGAGCTGCCATTGGTCGCAGGGAACACCCATCCTCTCAAACTCCGCCCCCAGGTCGATGAGCTGCCATCCTTCCTCTCTCTGTTGGTCGTTCTGTTTGGGGTTGTAGGAGAACGCGTACAGCTCTTCATAGGATACTGCACAGAGAGGGAAACCAGAGAAAGACCCTTAACAAAACAGTGTGTTTGTACTATATCTATTACATATGTGTATGTGAATGACCACATTTATGGGAAAGGGCAGGAAAACTGACGTGAATGGACAGATAAGAACACAGATACACGAAGAAAGACACACTGAAACCCACCAGGCCGTAGAAGACGCAGCAGGGAGCTGTAAATGTCGTGGCAGTCTCTTTCTCTCTGCACCACAAAATGAACCACCCTGAAGTTGCGACACTGGATGACCAGAGGACAACCTGTGGTGGTCAGGGAGAGTTTCTCCACAGACGCTATGTGGTGATGCAAAATCTGCAGATGAGGGGAGAAGTACAGGAGCAAAAAAAAGAGAGAATGAATAGCTTTAGATCTGGTTTTTATTTGTTTCTATGTATTTACATTGGCTTAATTATGTCGAAAGAAAAATACCCCAAAACAAATACAAATAAACATATTCTTCCTTAATTAGTATAACTTTGGAATACATTTATGAACAGCTATATAACAGGCATGGAGAAATGGTGAGTAAGGATCTGAGGTTCTCATTATTTTCCAGTAAACGTAATAAATATACACTAAAACTTTTTACTTGAATTAATAAAAAAAAAGGAAATCATTGGTCTACAGAGAAAAGTCAGAATAAGAAGTCATTTTTAACCATTTAAAAATGCACTGGTTCATCTTCTGCAGGCCTACATTGTCATTAGGACTAATGTAGAGACTCTGACAGCATGTACAGCTTTGTAAATTGGACCCACTAGAAAAAGTCTTTATGTCTAGAGTAGCATTTCAAATTTCAGGTCTTTTGAACAGAAGAAAGTTGCAAAAAACTTGCAGTTTGCGCCACATAACCGCATAATCATAAAATGTTTTCATATCATAAAGTCCAGAGGGCAAAAAGGATAAATGCAGCTCATCACCATATTCAATGAGGGCAGTTTGAATTCCACAGGGGACACCAACCATGGGAATTCATAAAGATGCACATTCATCAGCATTGGTAATGACCAGTGAAACATGCTGCCAGGAAACTGACACACACACACACACACACACACACACACACACACACACACACACACACACACACACACACACACACACACACACACAGTATATGCTGATCTCACCAGCTGTTGAGACAGAGAGTAACTCAACTGCTGTTTAATATTGTATGAGGCACAAACAGTCTTTCTCTGACCAACAAACTAATTTCTAAATTGTCTCCTCAAATGCAGACACATACAGTAACACTGGCACGTGGCACATCAATACAGGCATCCCCCTACACACACACACACAAACAAACAAACAAACAGGCACAAATTCACAAAAACCACATAGTGGAAAACAATGTAAGAAAAAAAAAAAAGAAAAAAGTTCCCTTTTCTCCACACATAAAGCAGGAAGGATGGTGGGGAGGAGGCCGTGGCCTAGGATCTGCTGCCCAAAGCATTTTAAACCAAGCCAACAATTCCACAGTGCAGACCAGCCACTTTTCTGCAGTCTGCATTTGTACAACATCCTATAAAATGATACTTAAGTATAGTGCTACTGTATACAGCAAAATACACTGTTGAACCAAGTGTGCAAAATGTCATCAGGACTCTGAGAATAAAAACAATGTAGGAACCATTCAATAGGGTTGTGTAATATATGAAATCATTATCACAAACCAGCATAATAATAACAATATTTCCCCTTACTATGCAGATTCATGTGTTCAAATTGCATTGACTCTTGCACACCATTTTCCAGGGATAAGGAGGACTGCTCTAGGCTCATTACAACAGCACTGGACATCATCTAGTAGTTCTTCTATTTCCTCCATATTCCTTTCATGCCTCTCCATGAGGTCAGGATGATCTGCTGTTGATTGTTGTTGCTGGACATCAATAACCCAGTTCTCACAGTGCTGTAACAGTAATCCTCTATCAGATGGAGGCAACTGTATATCATTTACCCAACTTCCTCTTACTACACACAAGCTTGTGCAGTCTTGTCTTTTAACCAACACACACACACACACACACACACACACACACACACACACACACACACACACACACACACACACACACACACACACACTCTTACTCTTACTCTTACTCTTGATGTCTGTTTTGTGTGACTATCAAGAAGCAACACTGGCATCACATTGAAGCTCAAGTTTCTGTAGAACTTTTACTTACAGGTTTCATTTGCAATTGAAACATTAGTCTCAAAGTGGATCAGGAGCTCAAAAAAAAAGAAAGAAAGAAAAGCAGCTGGACATTTAGTGAAGAAGATGCGGGTTTCTGAGAGCAATGGCAATGATTTTGCAAGAAGCTACTGCCAACATTACACTGTATGCACCCTTCTAGTGTGATAAATTATATATATCACACACTAATAGTAGTTAGATAATAGGCTAAAAACAGGTCCATATTGTCAAAGAGCATCCTGAATTACCCACACTAATTAGTGTGGTTGTAATTGTACCATCTCTCCACTGTAGAAGTCCTCCCATTCAGCTTCAAACCTCACACTAGTGTGGTAGACAACTCTCAGCATGGTAAGACTGTTTTTACACATTTTCACCAAGGAAAAGCCAACCATTCATTGTGGTTACACCCCTATTTAATGAGCTGTAAAACTGTTATTGACACCTGTAATACTGGCAGGAGGCAGTCACCACCCAAACTACTCACCCAGATCTCCTGACCGGCAGATGTCGAGTTGTTAGAGCTGCTCTCCACAAAGATGAGATGTGTAGCTGTGAGGTACAGTGTGCCATTCGTGGATTTGTTGCTGAAGCGATCCAACAGTCGCACCTGCTCCACCTGCGAACCCACAACCAGGTGATAACGTTAACCAGCAGTTAGGTGGTAGTTGGCAGTAAGCTCAAATGCTTCTCCTGGGAGTAAAGTTGTGTATAGAACATACTGGACAGAGGAAAGATCGAATCTTGCTAACAGGATGACACTTGTCACCAAATGACCGTAAGTGGCACAGGCTCCAGCTGGCACACCACCTAATCCCGACCACCTGGGCCTAACTTTCAGCTGCCAGTTCCATTAGAACAAGAGTAACAAATGATTTCTGGATATGGGAAGTCTAGTTATAACACTGACTGAACAATTTTAGTTCACTAGTTATTAGAACCTCAAGTCAAACACAACTATATCTTTTTATATTTTTCTTTTTCCCCGTTTTTAAAATGTATTCTAATATACTGCTGAGGTATAGCCTTGCCCGTGTTCTTCCAATGCCCCCAACTCTTACTCACACTGACGATGCTCACAGTAGAACATTAACTATTCACATGGGAAGAAGGTCGTGGTCCACTAGCTATAATAAAAAAAAAAAAAAACAGGTTTTAATAGCTCTGGTGGTCACAATGTCCATTTATAACTTCCTGAAAAAAGGTTTAGCAGAAGACCTCCAGTCCAGGATAAATATACGTCTTTAATGTATGCATACTGTCATTATATATATATATTATATATATTTTAGCATGCCTAAAAACATTTCACAGGCCTTAAGAAGTTGTCTTCCCCAACATGACAGGTCTGTATTACTGTCTGAAACTACTGTTGATAAACTTGATGGTGGATGGTGTAATATGTAACCAAGACACAATACATGTGCAGCCTTGAGTGTTGTATCCCTCTCCAAACCCTTTGTAGCATTAGAATCCATTAGAATCAGAGTATGCCGATTGTTACTGGTGACCTACGCTCTGTGGCCGAGGGCTTTGAGACTGTTAGATTTGGACTGTGTGCTGCTGTCGCTGCTAAATGTCTAAATCCATGATTCATCATACTAGCGGTTCTCCTGTTGACTCAGACATCCTCTCTTTGGTTTCCGTTTTCCTGTCGCTCTCAGATATGATGAAATGATTGTCTCCCAGCAACCAGTGGGACACGGCTCTGTCACAGACAGGCTTTTTTAGAGCATAGTGAATGTCAGGGGTGTGCATTAGTTAATGACTGTGTTAGTCTCATAAGGAATGATGGAATTGATGATGTGAATGTTTATATTTTGGGAAACTAATGATGCAAGCTAAGCTATGTTTCAAAGTACCTTGGACACAATATTCCCCACATAGCAAAGAGAATTCATTGCATACTTTCCATAAGTGAGTATTTTTAAAGTAGCATGAACTTATTTAGTTAATCCAACTTAAAACAAAATGTTCTAACAACAATATAAAGTAGTTTTTACACAAATTGAAAACATATGTTTGTATTTCTGGAAAGCAATAAAGCCTTCCTCTGCTGTTTTACGCAAACAAACAACAGAGAGGACTTGAGACAGTGGGGCCACACCCAGTCTGCATGCAGTCACACCCACCTGATCCCAGCATATCCTAACATAATAAAGGAAGCTCACCTTTCAACATACACAGCCTCACACATACACATACTAGAACAGATTAAGTGCAGGCCTTAAGCACGTCCCCTATTTGTGAGCTACAGAAGCTTATGCAGAGTAAGTTTCAGTGGTTAAAGTCAAGGGAAAGCCACCTGAACCATAAACAGTGCAGTCCATAAGTGTTTAGACACACACATTTGTGGGTGTGTTGCCTTTGTGCTCAGACATTCTAGATTTGAAATGAACTGTGACTATGAGGTAAAAGTGCTGTCTGACTTCCAGATGGGTGAACAGTGTATAAACTGCAGCTCCTTTTAACACACAATCGCTTCAACTTCAACTTTAAATGTAATTTGACCATTTCAAATTAAAGTCATCATATTTAATATCTGGCTGCACTGTCTTAAGTCTACAACCCACAGACATCACTGACTATCTTTTCTAGCGTTGCTGTGCAAGGCCTGTACTGCAGCAATCTTCAGTTCTTGCTTGTTTGGGAGCTTTTTTCTTTCAGTCTGGTCTTCAGTAAGTAATCTGGATGTCAGGTGACTGACTTGGCAAGTTAAAAGCATTGCCCTGTTTGGCTGGATGCTCAGGATAACTGTCCAGATGGTAAAATTGTGAGACTAAATATGAATAGGACCACCAGTCTTACAGGGATCACTCTGGGTGTGAACACCTTCACACTATCAGACACAGAGTCAGCACTGTACTGTCTGTTAAGTCCACCAATGTGCCATTTAATGGAGCTTGGATTCACCCAGTGCTGCTCCATCACACCGGATGCACCGACTCATAGTGTAACGTTAAGTCGATCAGCACTATGGAGTGCAGGTAGGAGCCCAGATATCTGCTGTACGGGGAAAACAAACAGCTCACTGATGCTCGTCACGTCTGACACTTCAAGCTGCTGGCTACACCTGCTAGTTATCACGCTATTAGACTGATCCACGAACATCGAGCCTAAACATTGATTTCTGGCTAACACTGCCCCACTCAAGCATTACACAAATCCCAACAAGACAGGCCGAGCTGCTGACTGTATCCCGTCCATTTGCAATGAGCTAGACATGTTAGCTAACGCTACCTTTGGCGTTCGGATATGCTCCATTTCTCCGAGTCGAAACAGCTGTCAGCGACTGCAAAGCTTCAAACGACGCCTTCCGGGGACGACTGTATCATTGATAAAAATGATGGCTCCAACTGCTGCACAAACCGCCTTTACTGTGTTGGAGGCATACGATATGTGTTTATTGTCAATTATTTTACTCCTCCATCCGCGTAAAGAGCCTGGCAATAACGTAAATATTTACGGTTTGAGGTTTTCGAAGTAAAAGCACGGGTTTCTGTAGGTATTTGGATAGCATAATATGGGTAAGTAATTTATCCCAATATCTGTGAACTGTATATGGATTTGGTCAAAAGAGAGGTGGAGGGAGGTTATATGCATTGTGAAATGTAAATTGTATATTATATAGTATATTTGCAGTATGAATTCATCTATAAAAATAGTTTAAATAAAGTGTAAAAGAAAAGAGAGATTTAAATTTCAAAAAAGTCAGATCAAAAGACTAAAAAGAATTAATAATTCACAAATAAAATGAAGCAATTATAGCTATAATGCCGAATTTGACAAGTGTGTACACCGTTTTGTTAATACGTGAGTTGGAGAGTTGACTGACTATCGGCATAGATAAAGATTTTAATTGATACGTCGATGTGTCTGACCCGTGCACATGCCTGTGTCTTTTATTTTGAAAGCTAGGCCGGAAACAATCTGTGATCTTTTGACGCTAATGGACGTATTTTTGGAAACGTCCGCAAGAACCGAAGTTGGTACCTTGCGCATGTGTGAACGTGTCGTCACCGTCAATGGTCGTCACGCGATACAAAAACAGCGATAGGGACGACGGGAAACGTAGTTTAAAATCGATTACCCGAAATGCAATAGCATTCGGGAAATACCAGGCGGGGAATAGGAAAAGAAACACATGCGATAAGTCATCCTGCAATATTTGGCAGCTTTATAAATCTAAAACAAACGAATAGGGTGCGAACATATACCAGGTTACAATTGCATATTGTGGGATTTGTTTTTAAAAAGCGCCATTTTTTTGCACGAGGATGGTTTAAGTAAAGATAAACCGCGAATTTGGCCCTCACGCGGGCATCTTTCAAAGCTAACAGCGTTAGCGTGCTAGATGTGACGCTGGGTTGCTCGCTGGCCGTCTTCATGAGTAGCTGAAGTCCAATTAGCCAGTTGGTGGTGAATGTTTGGCTCTTAAGATAAAATGTCTGGCTTTAACTTCGGATCAGGGACTCTTGGTTCCGCCAGCACTGGTGGGGGATTCTCGTTTGGGACCGTAACCAGGTAACGTTAATGCCATCATTCAAATAGCCGACTTAGCTAACGTTAGCATAGCGTAGCATGGAGTCAATCTAACGTTAGCAGGCAACAAAACTGCCATGACTTCATAACATTACCAGAGTATCTGCACGTTATCGGCAAAGGGACATACTTTTGTAAAGAACATACATATGGGAGTGGAATTTGTTGCTTTGTATAACGTTTACAGAATAATGAGAAATTAGGATATAAGAATATTGATTACTCTAAGTTCAAAGTGATGTTCTGCCTGTTGTGTACTTGTGGTTTTTGGTGTGACATGCTTAGCGGAATGACGTGAGGTATCTCAGCTTTAACCCTGACCCACCAGGTGCAAACTGCAGGTTGTCCTGCTAATTTGTAGTCCTGGGCTATATGTAACAAGTAAAACGTGCAAGGTAAAAAGTAGGAAGGCATTTCCTTTGAAAGATTTTGTCTTTCTGTTTGCATTACTGCAACAGTGACAGACCTGTCTTCTTAATTTGCTACTTGACTCTGGTATCATGGAAGAACTGTGAGTATGTGACTGATTGTATTGCCTTTTCCCCCTTTAGTGCACCTGCGGCCAGTACTGGTGGCTTCTCTATTGGGACTGCTCTGGGTACACCAGCTGCAGCCCCAGCCCCCACCACAAACGCCACCCAAGCTCTTGGCCTAGGAGGCAGTCTCTTTGGTCAAAAACCTACCGGAGGATTCTCTTTTAACACACCTGCCTCAAGTAAAAATGTCATTCAGATCCATAAACAAACCCAGTGGCAAGCAGTGGAATAAATTCCTGTGTAATTGATATGTCTGCCTGCTGCAGTCATACATCTTGTCTTATGTTGTGGTGTTCTCTTTCAGGCGCTGCTGCACCTGCTACCGGCCTTACATTAGGTGCGTTTGTATTTTATTTTTTAACTAAGATTTTGTGAAGGCAATGAAAACAGGTCATAACCTTCTATGTATGCCTTTTCTCAGGTGCCCCAGCCACTTCAGCTGCATCCACTGGCTTCAGCTTGGCCTTCAACAAGCCCACCGGCTCAGCAACACCCTTCTCCCTCACCACCTCCGCAACCACCTCCTCATCAGCTCCCGCAGGGGCAGGTTTAACATTTGGGTCTGTCCTGACATCTACAGCTCCGCAGCAGCCTGCAGTCACAGGCTTCACCCTCGGTCTTGGTGGCACAAACACCACAACAGCAGCCTTAGCAGGCCCGTCACTGGGCGGGGGTCTCTTCTCCAACACTGTGTCTGCAGGTGAGATGCAAACAGACAGCCTGAGCTTGAGGTTAGCTATTTTAGAGGTAGCCCTCAATCGTAAATGTTGCAGTGTTGTAACGAGTTTACTCTGTGTTGCAGGTTTGGGTCAGACCACTCTTGGAGGAGGAGGGTTAACATTGGGTTCTCTGTTAGCAACCTCCACAGCAGTATCAGCGGCCCCTGCGCCCAGCATTGGCTTGGGTGGAGTCGACTTCAGCACTTCTTCTGAGAGTAAGAGCGACACATCATCTGGAGCCAGTGCACAGTAAGTCCTGGAGACCAAAATACACAAAATCCTTTACTAAAAGGAAATGCTAGAACAACTGTCCTGAACAGTCTGCTATAATGTAAAAACATATTAACAGCGGTTTATTTAGAGGCAGTCAGTAGCTTCTCATCCTGTAATGTATACCTGATCAGCATGGACTATTCATTTTGTTGTAATTAAAAACACTGTTTTTCTCTCCCGCAGGGACAGTAAAGCTTTAAAAGACGAGAACCTGCCCCCAGTCATTTGTCAGGATGTCGAGAATTTCCAGTAAGTGTTGTATGTCTATATATTGTTCGGTCACAAGCCTGGGGACATTGCTCGGTACAGTAATTTGTTTAAAGCATGCAAATGTTAGCTGATTTTTAACAGTAGTGTTGTTGTTCCAAAGGGGATGTGGTTCATTCATGTTGTGAGTTGAAATATGGCTACAAGGATCACATTATCAGAAAGCAATGACTTTTGCACTGTACTGCAAAATTAAAATACAAATACTCTGTATTAGTGCACCGTTAATTTAGTTCTGGCAAACATTTTATGTCGTAATTTCCAGTTGTCTTTCTTCCTCCTCTTTTTTTTTTTTTTTTAATAGAAAATTTGTGAAAGACCAGAAACAGGTTCAGGAGGACATCAGCAGAATGTCATCGAAAGCCATTTCTAAAGTCCAAGATGACATCAAAAGCCTCAAACAGCTTCTCTCTGTCAGTGCCAGCGGCCTGCAGCGGCAAGCTCTGGCCATTGACAAACTAAAGCTGGAGACGGCACAGGTACGGTACATCTGCACACACACAAGTCTTTTTAGTCCTGGTGCACAAAATGTATATGGTCATATCTGTTGTCAATATGAGCATACGTCAAACACATATACAGGCATAGCTACATAGCAACGAGATCTTGGTTGTTAACTGTCTGTTACTCACATCAGCGGAAAATTATCTCCAAGAAAGAGATGGTACCTTGAATATACCTGTATATAAAAATCTGTCTTTTGACTTTGCTCTTTCCTTTCTTCTTAAGGAGCTGAAAAATGCCGACATAGCCCTGCGTACACAAAAGACTCCCCCTGGACTTCAACACGAGAACACTGCGCCATCAGAGTAAGTAAGCTACCTGAGAATAGTCCCAAAGCAAATCAAAGGGGGGTGTGCTGTAGATTGTTTTTATTTATCTCTTGACACAGTTTTAAGCTAAAACTTTTTTTTTAAAATTGCGTTTGAGTCCCATTGAGCAAAAATGCATAATAATTTTATTAGTACGTAGCTTCTCGGCCTATAAACCAATATAAGCCCCTCACTAGTCTCTCAGTTGTTTTCCATACTGTATATCAGTTTTCATGACTTCATGGATTTCACAAAGATAAAAAATGTGTATTTTTGTTTTGTTTGTTTAGTTATTTCCGTAGCCTGATAGAGCAGTTTGAGGTGCAGTTGCAGCAATACCGGCAGCAGATAGAAGAACTCGAGAACCACCTAACAACGCAGAGCACTGGCTCCCACATCACTCCTCAGGGTAAGAGGACATTGGTCTGACTTCTAACATGGCTGCAATAGTCAATATATTTTATATTAACATTAAAGCTGAAGATGTGTAGTGTGAACGTGGTTTCTCAGTGACAAACGGCAAACTACAGATCTGTTTAACCAGGTTAAACACTTCCCTCTTCATCTTTTTATTTAACGCACCACAAATGAGCACCCAGCTTTATTGTGTATGTTTTTGTTTCTAGACTTGACATTGGCCATGCAGAAGTTGTACCAGACATTTGTCGCGCAGGCTGCTCAGCTCCAGTCTGTCCACGAGAATGTCAAGGTGAGTTCTTTTCCGTGGTTTCTGAAAATCAGTAAATATTCTCATCAACTTCACATTGTTTAAAATGTGTTTAATAATGTCTAGGGCTGTGGTAACTGACATTTATCAAGTTTAAGTAGTAATACGTGATAATGTGATCATATTGTGTTATTGTTTTACAACATTTTGTTGCAAATTAGATGTGTGAACAACATTGTAATTGCATCCTCTTTGTTTCCCCATCTTCCCCTTTTGTTTGTGTCTAATGTCATAGATTTTGAAGCACCAGTACCTTTCCTACCGTCGGGCCTTCCTGGAAGACTCCACAGACGTCTTTGAGTCCAAACGAGCGTCTAACAGGAAGTGGCAGAGTGCGCCGCGAGTCACGACTGGGCCTGCCCCATTCTCCAGTGTGCCCAATGCTGCAGCGGTTGCCATGGCAGCCACGTTGACCCAGCAACAGCAGCCAACTCCAGGTCTGACTGCCTACAAGTTCTAGAAAGTTCTACTCCTCTCACCTTTTGAAATAAAGGAGGGATAGGAGAGACAAGTATAATAAGTTTTGAAGAGCATAAGTGCGTTTTTTAAAAATGAGGCAATCACTGGGAGTAGACAGGTGAAAGGGGGACAGAGAGAATGATTAAAAATAATAATAATAAAAAAAGCCTTAGCTGGTGCCCTATTGTGTGTATATTTTCTGTAATGAAATGTCTAAAGGAGAGAGAGGGAGAGATAAACCCTGACAGGAAACCTTTGTGCTGCCTTACCATCTTGTCTCTGACTCTCAGTTCAAGGGTTAGACACATTATTTAATGCGCCTTACAATACCAGAGTGAGGACATTTTAGATTGCTCCAGTGGGAAATGAACACCAGAATCTGGCGGTGTTGGTGCCAAGCCTGTATACTTGAGAATGTCATACAAACACTTTCCGTAATACCAAGGATTTAACAACCTACTTCACCTAATTTCTCTCTGTGCCCTCTCTAATAGGATGTTAGAGCAGGTATATGAGGCTGACACTATTGGACAATTGTTTATAATGGGAGAGAAAGTCCAACTATCTCAATTTTAACTTGAATCTTGAAGTTATAATTAGAGCTTCTAAATCTCATTTGAGCTAGGACTCTTTTATTCAACTGATGCTTGAAATGAGCCAACTCAATGAAGGTTGTTATGTAATGGAGTTAGAAGCATTAGGCACTTGCTGTGTGATTTTTAGATAAACTTAGCATACTTTTTTTTCTTTCTTTTTTTTAGATTGTGACTGGATGATCAGTTGGTGTATAAATTTATTATAATGTAGCTACTATTCTCTTCAGTCCAACTGTCAAGAGATCTCTTCCATGTAGAGGGATCTCCAGTTGACACCAGATGGCATCAGCTTACTTCACAGTAAACATGACTCCAACATTTTTAAGAACAGATTTATATAAAGGTCATTGTTCACTGAAGCATGCAGCTTCTCTTGTTCAGGGTCTTACCAATAATAGGCCCAGTTTAGGCCAAGACCCACATTTTTGAGAAACCATCCCATACTCTAAAGCACTGGCTGAAGGCTTACATCAACTTGTATTTAAAAAAAAAAAAAAAAAAAAAAAGCCAGTCCTATCTACTAAAGAATGTAGGATTTAGTCATAAAACACTTTATATTCTTCCCATCTTCTGCCAGTAAAAACAAATAAAGATAATTCTACGCAGTATTAATGTCCAGCATAAGCAGGTGAAGATAGATCTTATTACCAACGTTGCTTGGTGTTAGAGATGTGTTGCCAAATAGGACTTATCAAATGGGTATATCCCAGAAATATTTAAATAAGCCCAGTACACTAATGGTCTAAAACTCAAGCTGGTCACAGTGTTTCAGTCATTTCAGCACACAGATTCACTTTTCAACATTTTACACCTAATATAACTATGTTAAGAGTAGTGTCCATTATGGTTGTTGCCACATCTCTGAGGTGTTAACCAATTTTCAGCCTTTTTTATAGGCTTTGTTTTGTAGGCCATTTTACTGGCATATCAGGGCACCCAATTAAAACGAACAAACTAAGCTACTACTGTATATTGGCATGTTTTGCTGTCTTTTTTTTTTTTTTTTTTTTTGTACAAATTTAAATGAAGTGTAGTGAAGAGGTTAAAAGCAATAGTTTAATTGGATGGGGTTGCAGAGGCAGCATGGTTTAACAATGTTCACATGGCAAATTTTCTGCTGCATCCTTTTCACTAAAACCATCGAAACTGCTTAGACTGTTATCAGATCTAGTTACCCAGACAATTTTCGGTGTAATAACATTTGAACATTCACATACCTTGTATCGCTTAGCAGGACATGCCGGGGTTATTTTGAATAAGATACACTATTAGAGTATGTGCCAAGTCAGGATGGGAATATTTTACCAATCCATTGCTTAACCAGAATTAGCTTTTTTATTATTTTTATTAAAGAAAGCCCTAAAGCCCTTCACAAACAAGCCCTGCTGCCACAGTAGATAAGATTTACTGGAGTGGTACACTACCTAGGTGCCTGCTGAAGATTGTATTTGTATTGCTTTCCCTTTTATTTAATTTCATATGAAGCCAAATCAATTTCTAATCATTTGTATATTGTAACCCTATGTGCTCTGGGTATGCTGAATCTAAAAAGGCTGCATTGCACTGGAACTTAATTTGAACTCATAGCTTTGCAAGTCTGTTCACCCCAGAGTTGGGTATATAGATCACATAATTGCTTTTTTTTTAATGTCAGTGATAATATTTATCAAAATTCCCATCCCCTTTGCCAAATAATGGTTATTCTTTGGTATTTGATTCAGTCATGTCATAGACTTAGCCTAATCACAAGTGGATGTCTTGGTCTTGTCAGTATTTATTTACCTATTTATTTCTATTTTATTTTTTGTTGGTGTGTAACCTAGTCCATAATTGGAATGGCATAGTGGGGGGTGGCCAGTATCACAGCACATACAACACTAACCATGCAGCTGGGTGGTGCTTACTTCAGGCGGATTCTCGTATGACCCACATACTCGTCGGTGCGGTGGTTGATTGTGTCGGCCGAAAGTGTGTTCGGATTTGTGCCTCAATGGACGTTAGGTGAAAGGTGCCAAAAGACTCAGGACTGAAAATATAAACTATTTAATTACCTGAACTGTAAATTTTAACTAAGAAATTGTCTTACCATTACTGCACTTAGTTGGTCTTGAAGCGGAAGCAAGTCTTGTAAAATAGCCTGGCGACAAAACTAGCCTGCATTATCTCACTGTTCGATACTAAAAAGCATTGGGTTGGTTTGGTTGCATGAGGCCATACCACTGTTACTTGATTTAAGCTATTTCACCTAAGGGCTACTGTCAGCGTAACAGGGCTGGATCATTTCACGTTCAGTTTAGTTAAATTACAATGTAGAGTAAAAGTGCTGTTCACAAGTTGTAATTTCAGGTATTTTATCCAAGCTGGTGGTACTTTTGTATGGAGCCTCACCGAGACTCGTTTGATTTTGTGGGAAATCCGCTTTCTCGCTGGTTTGACTCTGTTGATTGGGTCCAATTGTTTTGTTGTTCAGAGGAGAAGAATTGATTGTCATTTTGCTGCTCACACTGGTCCTTCGGTGCCAGTAAGATACATCTGTGCCAAACAAAACAGACCAATCGATGTGGTCGGATTTTATGTCCACATGGCTTGATTGCGTTTGTTTTTAACCCCCCAACATTTTATGATGAGAGGATACAGTGTTCCTTGTTGTTAGATACTGGTGATAGCTTTGCATTTTTGGACACAATAGTGAGGACAAAATAAAAAACAGTAGTTTAATGTGTTGTTCAGTTCACTCTCCAGCACCTATCTGTATATTGCTGCTAGTTACAGTGGTGCTCGGTGAATCCAACCTAATTGGTTCTTTCTTGATGGAGCTGCTGGGCGTTTAAGAGAAACCGCTGCTGTGGACATTCCAGTTCTCTGTTAAACAACTCTAAACATTTTGTAGGATTAAGATACAGTTTTGGACCGAGCTGGACGTCTGTCCTGATTCTAGATTCTCAAGTTGACCAGAATTTTGACTTTTGTGTAGTTGAGCGTACACTTCAACATATCGTCTTCCACCTCTCTACAGTTGTACTTGGCACAATGATGACTATTAAATTATGTAATAATTATTTGTCAAATTGTCAAAGCTGTTTGGACCTTGAGGGTGATGATAGTGGATATTTAGCCACCTTATTCCTGTACGTTGGGTATCTTCTCCATACGTGTCAGTATGTGTATGCAAATGCTGAGTGCTGTATTTTCTTGAATGCCATTACAACAGCAGGAATGATCCCATTTACCTCTTTTTCAAAACAAGTGAAGGAATTAAAATGTGATTATTTATTTAAAAAAATGTTTTTTGGTTGTTGGCACACTACTAGCACCATAACTTGCCTACAGCTTCTTAACTCAACTTGAGTTATTCTGAATTTCCATAATGATTCTGAATTGTGCATATGGTATCTTTTTCTGTGCTTCAGCACAGCACTTCTTTTAAAATGGGCCCGATTAGTGGAAAATCAGAGTCTGGTCTGAGTGGTTGGCTGTTACAGACTGTTTTGAATGTTCTTATTCTCTCTTAATCTTTTCCTTTTGACCATTTATCATATGCTTACATTATGCCTTTTGTAGTGATTTTTCTATATATGGCTTCCAGGAGGTACTACTATTGCAAGTTGTGTTTTTTGGGGGGGTCTTCTGTGATCTCTGACAAACTACACATTTGCTTATGTTTATCTGAAAAGTAGACTGAAGAATCTCGTACCAGTATATTTACCAGTCACCTCACCTAAGACAGACTTGATCCCGCAAAGGAAAGTGTTTGTAGCCTGTAATCATGTGTAGATTTATCCAAGGTGCAGCTTTTGTGTTTTAAAAAAAAACAAACAAAAAACACCAAGAATTTGGCTGTTATTATGTCTAAGCATACACTGGTGAAAAGTGTTCAAACAAACACGAACCACAAGGATCATTCAATTCCTGTTGAAAGGGTGGTCCGAAACGTGACCGCCTAGACTTCCACAGGCGAACTGTAACATATCACTGAGTTTCCTTTTTTGTTTTTGACCAGTTTACACTGAGAGGCAGCCATAGATGCCAAATTCACATTTCTTATCTAAATCTCGAGTGCTTTTACTTGTAGACGAATGTGTTTAAACTTGTATAACCAATGCCTGTTGATACAGTATATTTAATATATAATATGGTGTGCCTTTTTAAGCTATATTCAATAATTGTGTGATGCATTTTTCTTTTGGCGTTTGCTAGTTCATTCACTCTCAGAAATCTTGAAAATTTGGAAACTTGTCAAATGCAGTAGCAGTTAGAAATTAACAATCAATTATGTTCTAAACTGTTTGTCTGTGTTTTATGTAAGTGGAATTGCATATTAAATTGACAATAAATCCATTTTTAAACAAAGAAACGTTTGTCCTTGTTTCTTTTCGACTGAAGCTGTTTTAACTATGCAGACTAATTGGAAACCTTGCAAAAATTGAATACATAAAAAGATTTGCATAAAGGACAAAAGACAAGTTTCTGAGTGAAAGAACTAGCAGAATTTTTTTCCACAGTTTGTCAGCAACCATAACTGCACTGCTGATAAGCTGATGTTATAGTTTAAAAACTTTCTAACAGTATTTTATAAAGTACATATATTTGTGCACAGTAGCATGCTGCTTTTCCCGTGTGTGTGTGTGTGTGTGTGTGTGTGTGTGTGTGTGTGTGTGTGTGTGTGTGTGTGTGTGTGTGTGTGTGTGTGTGTGTGTGTGTGTGTGTGTGTGTGTGTGTGTGTGTGTGTGTGTGTGTGTGTGTGTGTGTGTGTGTGTGTGTGTGTGTGTGTGTGTGTGTGGCGTAGTTGCATAGCTGCTGCAATCTTTTAGTGTACCTACAAACAACCACTATGCTAAATTACTCCCATACGATCTATTGCATTTTAAAACAAGCTACTGAAAACTACATGTATTAGATTTTTAATTGGATTCTTCATATGCATATTTTCACATTTCATTTTGTCAAAGTGAAGAGGAAGTCAGTTTTATTTGACAGTAGTGCAGGTCACAAGCTACGCCATGTGTCATTGTTCTGTGGTGAATGTTCTTACCAGCTTTTTTCTGTCAAAGGAGATGAGGAGAATAGTTTACCTCACACACAAAACACCTTCAGTGGAGTAAAACATATGCTCTTTGTGCCTTAGGGACCCAGGCACCCTTGGGGGCAGGGTTTGGAAACCCCTTTGCCTCGGCAGTGGGCACTAGCTTGGGCTCTTCTACCCTTGGAGGTATTACCTCTGCCTTTTTTTAAAAAAATGAATATTCCTTTTATATTTCCCTTCAATTACACACACCATTTCTCTAATTCCTCCTAGCTTTTAATGCTAAGCAGCCTTTTTGTTTAAGGTCTTTGTGTATGAAAGTAGTGGTAGGCAGTGTGTGTGTGTGAAAGAGTGCGCAGTCAAAGCTTGGCAGTTTTTTTTTTTTTTCCTGTTCTTTCTTGTGTGAGAGGTCAAGTGCGTTCACACCACAAGAAAACTGAGCAACCACTTGTCACAGGTCGCTATACGTTGACATGTGATAAGTTGGATGATTTCTTTCCTGAGTGAGAAGAAATTTGACCCCAAAAATTTATTTTATGTAAAAATATGTTTTGGATGACAACTGGCAAATCCACTTGGCCACAACAGCCGCTTAAAAGTAACTTGGCAGTGTGGGAACGAGTGGTCTGAACGCACACCAGGTTGGTGTGTTCTCCTGTAGTTGGTGTGTTTGGTTAAGTGTTTCTCCCTTTGCTTTGCCATGCAGTGTACCGTGCTGTTTTGTTCTGCAGTCTCCAGTCAAGCTGTGTGTAGTGCTCCATTGATTAGGTTGTGGCATTTGTTTTGCTCATGTTTGCTAATGCCTGCCTGTGTGTACTCCCGAGGGCGATGCTCCTTGTATCCATCCCTAGTTTAGTCTGTCTACTGACTTAGCCCAAACTGACTTCCATGTCACTCTCTCCCACAGGTTTTGGTGGTGGGCCAGGATTTGGTGGGGTGGGGACTGGGGGGTCTTCTTTTGCCTTCTCCTCCACCAGTAAGCCCACAGGAGGCAGTCTGAGTGCAGGTACATACATATACTGTATATACCCCCTTCACACCCGACCCCCGAAGAATTACAGTACAACTAGAGTCTGAGTAGGCTTGTGTTTGCAAGTGTACTTCCTGAATTATGATAATCCTTTGAGCATATGTTCTCAGATGCAGTCGGACAAGTTTCCTGTATACGTATCTGTCAAGCTATTTTGAGCTTCAAAACTATGCAGCTATATAATACGTTTCTCTGGTTTCCTCTGCTGTAAAATAGGTTTTATTAACAGCATCATCTTTGTTTAGTCTTGTAAGCCTTTTATGCAAGGCTGCTGGAAGTTTGGCCACGGCACATTTAAGAATATGGGGTTTGCCAACAGGTGGAAGGTATCTGTATTTCATGTGGACATCCTTTATTTCTTCCATTTTGTTTTCTCTAACATTTCTTATATTTTTCCTTTTTGTCCTCCTGTGTCCCCTGTCTCTTGCTTTTCTAGGTTTTGGTAGCAGCAGTAGCTCAGGCTTTAATTTCAGTAACCCTGGCATCAACCCCTCGGCCGGCCTGACCTTTGGCGTGTCTAACCAACCTGCCGCGGGCTTCGGCACAGGAGGGCCCCTTCTCCAGCTCAAGAAACCCCCAGCTGGTAACAAAAGGGGAAAGAGATAGAACCGAGGAAAGACAGAACCCTGTGACTGACCGCCTGACCAGCTTTGGTGTTTTGTAGCGGGTAAGGCCTGGTCTCCCAAAAGCATATAAGTGCTTTTAATAATCATTATCCAGCTACAGAATAAAGACAATTTCAATTTGAGGAAATCTTTAGAGATGGGATTGAACCCACCATAAAACAGCAACACAAGATCTCCCATTTAAAATCATTTGGAGGTATATACTCAATAAATGGAGAAAAAGAAAATCCCATTGACAGATGAGCATTATCTTTCCATAATGCATTGGTCTGTATTCTCCACTGTTCAAAATTGATTTGAAGTCTATAGCGAGTATTGCCCACATTCACGTGTCGTATGAAATCCATCTAAACAATTAATACTCAGTAACTCTGAATCAATGTAGCAGACAGTGGCATGTATGGAAAGGTTAGAAATATTTTTCTTTGCCTGCACGCTATAATGCTTTTGGGAATGCCAGCCATGGACAGAGCTGGGTCAATTATAAATCATTCAGTTATCTGTGAGGAATTCCTTTAGTCTGAATATTGTGCAAGATTGATGTTTTTTACGCTTGTTGAGGTGAAGAGTGCAGTTGGATCCATTGTGTAACACAAAACGTCAATCGCATAACTGCACTTGGAACTCAAATGATGACTTGGCCCAAGTCTTGTCCAGGGAATGGAAAGAAGCTTATGGGGTAATAGTTGGTTGGGGACAGTGTAGTTCCTGCCCGAAGGTGTCACTGGGGGGTATTATCTGATCCTCGATAGTTTTATAGGCACAGGAAAGTGTCCAGGGTGGGTTTTTGGGGAAGCACAGATTTATTTTTGTATCAAGTGGAGAAAGAGATGACATTCGAGAGGGGTAAAAGGGGACTTGGGATACCATTATCTAGTCCAGATAACTTGTGTTGTTGTTTTTATTTTATTAAATCCTATCCATCCTTATCATTGTTTAATAATTACTTTTTAGACAAATTTTGTTTGGCCCAATGTAATAACTTGGGAGGGAAAACGCTGTGCTGTTTGCATCACATGGCTCCCATTATAAATGTTAAGTTAGTTGAATCTGAAAGGGATTTCAAAAGCAGATTCTACCTACTCTACTCAATTTATACATGTGCTAGAATAAATTTGCACTTACCAGTGTATATGACCTGACGGTGATTGTGTGAATGTGCATGTGTGCCTATTGCACAAGTATGAATTTTTTTCTCTCTTTGTCTATCATAGTTGCTGACTTCTTTTGAGCGTCGGGTGTGGTTGGGGTGATTCTCTGCTTTTTTTTAAAATTGTCCATGTCAGTTCGGTTACCAAATACTGGTAGTTGTACTATTATTTTCTAATCACAGTCTGTGTAAACCTGTATTTTCAAGAAGCTGTTTAATAATAAAATGGTCAATATGATGTTTTGCCTGTTTATGGCATCACTTCAATAAATGTGTGTGTTGACACAGAATGGTGTCTGTCACTGTTTGTCTGAATGTGTGTCAGCTGATATGGGGCAGTTCTATCTTCTAACTAATCTGACAAGGAAGACAAATTAATTTGCACCAATTCTAGCACTTTTATCCCAGGATAACATAGGATGACAACATTGTCCTGGCCTGTATCCAACACATTTTCCTGGGCATTGCACAAGTAGGTAACCTTTGCATGGGAACAATACACTGAATCTTTTAAACTTGCTCCACAGAGTGTCTCCTTCAGCGATATGATTTTTGACAGTTGTACCAGATTAAACAGAACCACTGATTCTGGGGGGGACATGGCATCACCCATTTAAGTTACTTGACATCAAAAAGGCCGGTTACAACACTTTCTGTCACATCCTCTGAGTGGATGGAGAATTGTCATCACATTCTCCACAAAGGTGTAAAATTAACTTTAATTTTATATTTCTATAATCAGTAACAAGGTACTGGTTGCAATGCTGTCCAACCAGTCCACTCTGCAATCACTATAATTAGTCCATGTTTTTTTTCTCCTTGAGACTTACCTGGGTTACATTGTGATTGTTTTCAGGGTAGTATCAGTTGTACAAAGATGGCGCATCAGACCTTTTTAGAATTAATTTTCAGACGAGTGAAAGTCCAATAATTTTGTACTTTTATTCGTCAGACGCGGTTGAAAAGTAAAAAGTCCTTTGTCCGCTCTCAGAGAGACACATCTTAAAGGCGCTGCACTCTCCTGAGCAGCAGGGGGCGGTAATACACTACACGCGGCGTTCCAGCCTTAGAAAACAAACGAAGAACTCTGTTGCTATGCGACGATGAGCTAACCACATAACGTTAAATTTTTAACCAACTTTCCGCGAGTTCATTATCATTGTTCATTATCCAGGTAACGTTAAACATTTTAATGCGCAACATATCTTGACAGTTAAAGTTACTCAAGTTACTAGAATAATGCCTTTTGGCTCAATGTCAACATTAACGTTAACTGGTAACGTTAGCATTATACATTGATTGACGATAAGTCGGACACTTTTCTTGCTAACATTCTATTAGCAATTGCCAATTGTTAACGTTAACTTAAGTTACCACTTTAAGTTAATATAAATGACCATGTAACGTTTAATATCTATTTAAATTAAGTTTAAATCAATCGAGTATTTAATACATTATGATAAAACTATATTTCCATAATATAACAGAAAGTGGAAATGCTTTTTCAACACAGAATGACTTTCTTGCCCGCCGCTTGTTCTTGCTTTCTTGCTTTCTTGCTTGTTAGCCGCAGTAACCTGCTCTCTGATGTCCTTATGTTTGTTTCTTTATTCGCTAATATGAGTGGGATCTTCCCCAGCATGGCTCCTTTCATTATACAGAAACCTCTTGTCACCAGGAAGCATACATTTCTGTAGCTTTTCCAGGTTTAAAACATGTTGCTTTGGTAGTAAATTCCCTCTCAAACTTCCCAACATTTGATAGCTAAAGTCAAGAGAAGCAGAATTGATTTTTCCATGTTGTGTTATTGCCAACGTGTATAGTTTGAAATGGCCAAGGAGCTCCCACTTTTTTTTTATTTTCTCTCACCGGCCTTCTATCTGTGAGATCTCATCTGCTAATTGGACTAAAGTACAATGTTCTATATTGCAGCCATGCCTCTTCCAGACACAATCTACTGTGCCCAGCAAATCAACATCCCTCCCGAGCTGCCAGACATCCTCAAAAATTTCTCTAAGGCAGCCATTCGCACACAGCCCAAGGATCTGCTGCTGTGGTCTGCAGCGTAAGTTCTGATCTCTGTCCGTGAGGTTTTATTCCAATCTTGATCTCTTAAACAATACCATAAACAGTGTCTCCAGGCAGCATCACAGTATGAAAAGGCATACACTTTTCACCTGTGCATCTCTCATCTTTGCGTAGACTGTCTATAATTGGATCCCAGGGGCTTCAATGTTACTGCAGCGGTTAAACTATCTGACTTTCTCCAACAAAGAAAAAGGCACTTTTAAAGTACTGGATAAAATTTGAATACATCAAGAATTTCTTTGTACCCCCAAGGACTGTCATATTATGTGCTATTTTATTGGCCAATGTAGCTTGGCAGTGTTTACAGCAAAAGACAATAACGTGAGCCGTGTGGTGAAACAAAAAACAATTCAAATGTCTCCTGGGTTACATGATGTTTATCTGCTATTAAAGTAACACCAGCCTCTGTTGCCTCTCAGAGATGCTAAATTCACTGTAACCTATTATTGGAACTGTGAAGTAAGATAAGCAACAGCATGCCCTTTAGCATTATAATAATAGAATAGAATACCGCTGAATTTCAGACAAAGAAAACTAAACACATGATGATTTATTCAACTGATTGTACTCATGAGAACTCATTAAATTGGACTAATACCATAACTTATGCCTTATTTTACACTGTCTGCTTTTATCACTTTATTTGATTGACATGCTTGGGAAGCAGGGGGGATGAGTGACAAGCAGGGTGAAGCTAAGCACAGTGTTTTGAAGTGTTTTTGTGTGTGTGTGTGTGTGTGTGTGTGTGTGTGTGTGTGTGTGTGTGTGTGTGTCCTTTCCTAGATACTTCAGTGCACTGTCTAAAGGAGAGTGTCTGCCTGTCAAGGACAGGCTGGAGATGAATGTTGCCACCCAGAAGACAGACACCGGGCTGACTCCAGGTCTAATTAAGATTCTCCATAAACAGGTATTTTCTCTACAGCAAAACCACAATATAACTGATCACGTGTTGCTTCATATTGTTGCTTTTGGAAGGAAAGCAATGCATTATATTGTAATTTTCCTATGTGCTTGCTTTACTGTTTCGAATATACACATCCTCTACGAGCTACATTCTGATGACTGTGCCCTCTATTTTGGGTTTAATATCCACATTTGCTTACCCATAACACATTTAGTTTTTGTGTGTGTGTATCTGCATATTGCAGTACTGTTCCTGGATGTGGATCATTAAAGTTTCATAATGTAAACCAATTTTATCTCACCTCAGGCATCTGCTGGCATCTTGGTGTGGTGGATTCATTAACTGAAAACTGAAGCTGAAAAATTAATATTTCCTTAAAGGCCAACACTTAAGCAGCCTTAACCTCATCAGGATGCTTATCTCTTTCTGTCTTTATGCCAGAAATATTAATATTGCAGAGTTGTTGATTGTTTAAAACTGTGTTTGCTTTAGACATTTTAATAAAACCATAATTAAAGATAAATATGCTAACTTTATGGTCACAAATCTAGAACAAATACAAAATTGTATTGTTGTTTTGGACATATCAATCTACCAGCTTGGAGCCGGAATAAACTGTTCTTCTTATATATCTGTCTACCTATGAGCATGTACCAGGTGTAATAGACTACTTATGTGTCTTAATTACACTGTTTCTCTGCCTGAATCCCCAGATCTAATGTGACTGTTTATTTCAACAAACAATACTGAATGATTATTGTAATTTGGTAAACTGTATAACCTCTTTTTTTCACCCCATCTTAGCTGTCCTCAGAGCAAACATGCAGCAAGGAGCAACTGCAGAAGAAATGGAAAGGTCTGTGTCTACCCATGGACCAGCTTGAGGCCCTGCTGTCGCTGGGCTACTTTGGCCCAGACATTGACTGGATGGAGTTTTTCGCCCTGGGATGCAGTGCTCTGGGAGGGGTGAGATGTTACATTAGGCCAGAAATAAATGCTAACACCACTTTATACCACTTCCTTTGAGCCTTAAAACCTACAGTGAGTCCAAGCGCAGCTGGAGATCCCCAAGGAGCACCTTTTTTCTTCATCTCACAGTCTAGTCTTGAGGTGTTTAGACAAGATCCAGACGCCCGTGATCCATACTTCTCCATCGGGATCCCCAGGCTCCAGAGAGAATGACTGGATAAATCCTTCTTTGACTTCTTGAATCTTTGTTATGATATTGAGCCAATGATTTTGCTTCAAAGTTAAAGACAGAGCAGTAGAGACAGATTAAAGAGAATGTCTTTAAGCATGGAGAACTTTGCAGATGATGACTTAAAATCTGCAAAAGCAGCTCAGGATTACCAACATTATGCACTGAGTGTCAGTAGTTTGGAAAAGATGCTGCTGTGTATGAGGCTGTTGAACACTTTAACCACATGAGGGCAGTCATGTTCTTCATTCATTAGGCTATTGTGCGCTTGCATCAAAGTGTATTTGCAGTGTGTGCTTAAACAAGACATGATCGTCCTTGAAGGCTGAATGCATGTGTTTTGTATTTGTGTGTCTGTTTTTTTGACAAACCCCTACTGTCTGCTTCTCTGCGTCTCTACATGCACTTTCTCAGACCCTCGTGAGTTCTCTGAAGTTTGCCTGTGAGATCCTGACAGAGGATGAGGAGGGCGGTGCTGCGAGGATCCCGTTCAGCACCTTCGTCAAACTTTACACCTACCTGGCTCTACTGGATGGGGACATGCCACAGGAACACATTGACAACTTCCTCAGCAGCCTGCAGGCACAAGTGTAGGGGTTGTTTGTCTCTGTGTGTGTGTGTGTGTGTGTGTGTGTGTGTGTGTGTGTGTGTGTGTGTCAATTTTAACAATTGTAGAAATTAAGCCTACCTCACTACTTACTTCCACTTGCAATAAGCAGAGTGGATGTAGGCAGTGGAAAATTAGGCTGTTTCATATGCATCATTTATTTTTCTCATTTGGTTTCAGCTCCAGTCAAATCTCATAATGAGTCCTTATTTCACTCTTGTCTGTGAAGATTGTCAGTAATCAAGGGCATATGATATCCACAAGTGCAGTTACCTTTTATGTTTCTAGATATTTTATTTGTGACTTATTTTGTTACTTATATAGATAGCTAACAAGTCGCCAAGAGATCGAATTAATCAAAATTGAACACACAAAATTACACATTTCAACACTTCAAATGTACAGTAGATTTCATTTGAAAACTAGTGTTTAATAAGGGACATATTTAATAAAATAATGCAGGAAATACATTCAAAACTACTGTAAACTCAAGGGGTTCTTGCTGCCAGTATGTTCTGCAGTGATGACTGGATGTGCTGAACACTGCTTTAACTCTATTTGGCCCCAACATTGCTGCCACTCAATGCCGGTAGGCTAAGAAGTACAGACAGTTTAAGAGCTAAGCCAGGTCGCATGGCCTCCGATGATGCTGTGAGATAGTGATATTCACTGTTTTGAAAATCCCTATGCTGCTGAGTAGAGCTGTTGCACTGATGCACTGGTTTCTCCGCCCGACAGCAACAAGCAGAACGGCATGATTCAGGTTTCCAACTTCTACATCAGCAGGAAGTGAAGGAAGGAGAGACAGAAAGCAAATGGAAGACAGGAAGGAAGGAATAGAAGTAACAAAATGACAGTGTTCAATTAATAAATGGACCTGCTAATGCTCCTTTAAGCACAGCTGTTGTTTCATTACATGGAAATTGGTCCCATTAATTGTTAGAAGCAGGCACAGTGTCGTTGTCCAGCTGAACGAGGCTACTATTTTGAGTCAGGTTGGTTTTAATGAGCAGCAAGAGAGGCACAAAACTGCCTTGCACAAACTGTCAGGTGGAGTGTGTGTATATGCTTTTTAATGCCTGTTCCCTTATGTCTGGGTTAGCTGAAGTTCATTTATCATACACACAACCAATCAGCTTGTAGCCTCACCTCATTTGGCCTCTCTGCTATTCATTTTACCCAGCAGACGAAAAAGGAGATAAGCTCTGAGGGCACAAGAGCATGATTTTCAGCTTGTGTTAAAGACCTAAAACCCCCTGTTTTGTTCACTCCTCAATGCAATATTGTACATGGGAAAGTACCATCGCACACTCAAACAGGTTTATTATACTAATCAGAAAGCACACTAAATCAGATGCAGGGCAATCTAAGAGGCACACACACGCTTGCATAAAATCTCATGCCCAGTCTCTCTAAACTACGGCAGATAATTTGACGTCCACAAGATTGTATATTGTATGTATTAAGAGACACTGTTTCATGTGTGACAGTGAGAGCATGATCTGTGGTCTTATGAACATCTTTTATTTTCCTCTAACACACACAGACAGACTCTGAGTATCCCAACAGGCAGGACAGGAAACAGCATCAGTGGGAACTCACTGTTCAGGCATAGTTGGCAGTAGGTTTTAGGAGAGGAGGATACCCCTTGCAGGATTGCAGCTGTGGCCGAGTCAAAGGGGATTGGAGGACAGATAGAATCCCAGATAACCCGATAACTGCAGGCTCTCCACCCGTATGACACAGCAGAAGAGGAATTTTGTCAGGGCTGAAAACAGATCTTTTTGTGAAGCACACAGTAGAAGTAGTAGTAGAACATAGGTAAGCAGTATGTTCTGTTTTTTATTCATTCAATAGAAATGTAACATTGGAAACAAGGAACTTCTAGTTTTGGTCCACAGTTACTGCTCCACAGAAAGTCCCTGATTTCAAGTTGGTACTTTCCAGTGGCACAGGGACTATTGGGATTGAGCTGACAGTGTGCAACATCGCTGACTTGTGAAACACAAGAGATTGCAGCAGTTTAGGACACCCAGTGGAAATTGTGTTCGATTTTACTGTTTTAAATTACATTTTGTTGTTCACTGACATAGACAGTGAACAAGAGAAGCAAAACTAATTCCAAGAGAAAAATACAAGAAAAAAACTAGGTCCTCACTTTTATAGCATCGTGCCTTTCTGGTGTTCCATCTCTGCACGTCTTCAGTTAAGCATTTTAAGGCGGTCCCCGACTAAAGATTTTACTAGTCGACTAGTAGTTAGTTGTTTAATTATATATTTTTACCAGTCTCCTGTTAAATGATAACAGATGGTGGAGTCCTTGCTGCATCCATGGGTCCATGGATTCCAGTCTGACCTGTGGCCCTTGGCTGTGTGTCATCCCTTCTCTTTCTCCCCATGTCCTGTCATTCTTCAGCTGTCCTATCTAACAAAGTCAGAAAGCTGTTTCCGAACAACCAACAAGCTGTGAACATTTAATTAATTTCTTTCAACACAGCATAACTTCACACATCTTGTTGTTCAAAACCCAAAATAATTGACTTCCAACTTCACAAAAACAAATACTCCTCTCTTGCTTCACGCCTCTCCTGCCTGGCCTCCGACGGCTGTGTTTTGACCTGGCCGTGGTCACTGGGAGGGCTGCTGAACCCGGCTCCATTACACACTCTGACTCTGATACTCATTCTGGCCCCACTCCCCGGCAGCATCCAAAGCTCCTGTGCTAATGGTGTAAACCCTACCCCGGTACTTTGAGCTCGCATTCCAGGTACAGTCAGCTAATAGGATGCTAAGTAGGTAGTGGCAGGAGCGAGTACAGTTAGCACATGTAGCATTACACCGGTAAAAGACTTCCTGTGTTACAAGAGAATAGCCTGTGTTGCAACAATCCCCAGATATTGTGAGAAGGTGCAGCTTTTTGTTTTTCTGCAACTATGCGACAAATGAAAAGTTGGTCCACTAAGACTTTTCTCATGAACTACTGGTTTAGTCAACTATTAGGGGACAGAGCGACTCTTGTCTCAAACCAAACTACTTGTTTTTGGTAATCGGTCTAAAACTGAAACCATTAAAAGTGGCACCTGTGCAATTGTTCTATTCAGAAATGATTGTCTTCTCAGGTCGCATCAGTCTTGAAAATTCTACTTTCTATTCATGTAAAATTCACCTAGGCAGTGTACTACTCACAGAGCATTCGTAGGCCCGAGGATAGGCCTACAAATGCTCTGTGAGGAACATGTATTTCCATGCAACTTCGATGTATTTTTAGTTGCATCCTCCAGTACAATGCTCTTACAGTACAGCATCAGAGCTGTGTGCTCCATTGTGTTAGGATATTGGAACTGTGGAGCAACATGATGTCATCGCGAAGATGTCAGTGGTTTAGGAATCTCAGCTCCAGGGCGGACATTGTTGCACAACCTTTACTGTTTCTTCAGGCTTCGCTCATAACATCACATCTCCAGGGACACGACGAATGTAGCAGAGCAGTGCGAAAGAGACAGGAGAAGAGAGAGCGGACACAAAGGCTCCATTTGAGCGTTCCTCTCTGTAGCTGTTGTGTAACAGATTTCAGGGTAAGGATGAGGGAAAACATGATTCATGCTGTATTCTAAAGTCGCAGAACATGGATATTTTATCAGTCAGCTCTACTGTACTCAGAACAGCTGTACTGTGTTTTGTAGGAGCTTGTTTAAACAGTAATGGGTTGTTTTACATGATTTAATCAGTCTAGAATTTATTGTGTAGGCTTAACTGTACTAGTATGTATCAATTATCTGTTACTGTAACTGAGGCATTTGCATTAGCTATTCAGTTGTATATACATGACTTATAGATTGTATTGTGCAAATGTCTAACAGCATACTATATGTTCCAGGGAGCTCCAGGAAGGGATGATAAAACCTCTGGATTTTATTCATCGGGATGATAT
This sequence comes from Dicentrarchus labrax, assembly GCF_905237075.1. Taxonomy (NCBI): domain Eukaryota; kingdom Metazoa; phylum Chordata; class Actinopteri; family Moronidae; genus Dicentrarchus; species Dicentrarchus labrax. The sequence continues at coordinate 10,214,156 of NW_026136709.1, read as the reverse complement.
GGACTCAACTCCTCCTGATTCATCAAACTTTGGCAGAGCAACCTCAAGAGCTGAACGAGAGCTATGAAAGACAGAAATGAAAGTTGTATATGGAACAGTGAAAGCTAAACCAAATCCTAAAAGATCTGTTGGTAAGTGCAGGGTGTAGCATGTGTTGGCTGGTGACTAGAAGAGTCAGCTTGAAATGCCTACCACTACACTGTATCTGGTGTAACTAGAATCACAGACTGTATGCCATTGACATCCCCTTCCTCAACGATTTGGGTTTGCAACTCGCTATTATTTTAAAGCTAAGTTTGGATGAAGCAAACCTCCGCTTCTAGCTGTGACAGGCACCTGTCAGTCAAGCAAACGCCCCCAAAGCATTTTTCTCTTTAAGCCTCATTATCTTCTTAATGGAACAATGATTTTATAATCTCCACTGTAGCGCATGTTAGCGGACGTCAAATGAATTCATTCTCAGAGAGAAGTTGGAGGAGTTTTTCCCACCAAATTCAACACATTCTGGTATTTGATGGTGCCAGTATCCTGCAACCATTAGAGGAACAGCATTTTAAGACACCTCCGCATTGGCTTCACCACTCTGCCTCACTATTACAGCAAGGTTATGTGTGTGTTTGTGTGTAAGAGGACAATCTCGGCAAGAAGAGAAGAATCACACTTTTATTTTGCGGCGTTACTCAGTGCTGTCACACTTAACTCTTTTGCAAAGGGCATCATTTGCTTAACAGTATAGATTATGTAATTTTATGTAATGCTTTTGTCTATTTATTATTGATGTGGATTTTGTCTACTGTCTAACAATGTTTGGGGAATATGCTAACAACAATACATGAAATTGATTTGCCCAGGCTATATTTGGGACCTGTTCTTACACACATGAAAACATATCACAAAAAGAGCGTAATTAAGGGCCATTGCTGACTGATTAAAATTAGTTAATTACCTCTTGTGGACTATTGAATTTCTTCTATTCAGCTGGCAGCAAAAGCTTTTTCTGTCACTAGATTGAAGTGTAGTTCTTAGCTTCTGAATAGACAGTGTTTTCTGTCCCGACCTCATTAGCTGATTAAGCAATAATATGGAGAGTTTCCAATCAAGCTATTAATAATCAGACATAAGGCCTTTGTTATGAAGTGGAAAAACAACATTTTAAGGCAAATCTTCTCAGGCACAAGCGGCCCCGTTTAAAACCTGACATAAACACTCACACGTTCACTTTACCCTCACACACATACACAAACCTAAACAGTCCAGTGCTTGTGTCAAGAGGAGACTCATAGGAGATCTTTGTATGGCACTCCTGCTTCAGGTATGCCATAGAAGAGACCATGGTGTGTTGGGGTGTTTTGGCTGTTTGTGGTTTCAGGAGGAATAAATGAATGACTGAATGAGGGACTGCAGGAGCTTGTCTAAACCTAGCAGCATCAAGGTCATACGCTTATTTGGTGCATGTGGGATGCAGGCATATACTGTATGAGCTCTACTGAGAGAAAGGTATTTACGATCAACACAGGCCTTTTATATAAAGAGCCTTCCACACCACAGTCATTTCTCAGTTTAAAGGGACATTTGGGCGGTGGTGCAGATGGCCAAAGACATATTTAAAACAACTGCTTTGGGGACATTTTGGTCATCCCGCAGTGCTTCCATGTCCGTGTAATTTCTCAATATTAGACCAGTATGCTTATATTTGCTTTCCCTTGCTTACATGCACAATGATCATTCTGCTTATGGCTGCTTATGTAGGCTAGGAGCAGAGCTGGGTTGCAGAAATGATTAACTAATGCAACATGCCAGGATAACTGTAGCAGGTTAGGGTTGAATGTTGGTAGAGATGCAGAAGAACTCAGCAGTACGTGGACCCTTTCATCTCTCCCTATTGCGGCAGGTGTAGTGGAGCTGTTGGAGGGGATTGTAGTTTTCAAAGACCACCTTTTGTTAACCTCAGCTTGATGAATTCTTGATGAGTATTTTAGGTTTTCCAACATGTGATGACCTCTTCAAAAAAATATTAACAAATATTTTGCAAACAAAATGACATGCAAAAAAGAGACAGTTTAAAATATTAAATGAATGCAGCTTTGGAGTGCCATACTCTCACTAAGTACACATAGTTAGTTAAAAGAGCCTTGACAATGTAATGGATACGGGACCCAGTATAAACCATTTACATGACACACACAGACACACACACACACACACACACACACACACACACACACACATACACATTCGCAGAAGAGCTCATTGTGATTATCTGTCTGGGGGATTTAGTTTTTTTTTTTTTTCTGAGCCCAGGTTGAGCTAATGCAATTGGCTCTTCAAGTGATGGTGTTGCTAGGGTTGTACTATTTACAGCGTGCCTAAGTCTCACATGACTACATGTGCACATCGCAGAAGGTGAATGCATTTTTCAAATGGTCATACAACAGTACTGTACAGTATCACAGTATATTGCAGTGCAGCAGTGAGTATGGGGCGTTGTACATATGGGAAAGGGATCTGGGATCAAGCCTAGACCACCGTGAGCTTTAAATCCATAATACAGGTGTCATCATATAACATGAAAGAAAACAAAAATTGATGAGACACAATAATATCGCGTAATATAAAAGGCAAATATGGTTAGGCCTTTTTTTTTTTACTGTTTAAGTGGTTACCAGGCTACTTGCAGTATTTTCTACTACAATTTGCAATATTGAATAATTTATGGAATTTAATTGACTCTGGTTATTATATTTGTTATAAAACACCAGTTTATTACTAAGCAATATTAGCCAATTTCCTTTTTACTGGCAGCAGGTTCCCTTTATGGCAGCTTTATCCTACTGAACATTTCACTGAGCAGATATTGTCATAAAATCAATATAATGCGAACAAATGTGTCAGATTTTCACACATAATATTTGTACAATAGATTATTTCAACATGTGAAAATGTTGACATGAAACTAAATGTTTCATGTTTCATGTTAAGCCAGTTTACTTAGACACTTAGCTAAAAGTGATGTGGTCTAATACAGCAACCCTGAAATTGTGTGTTTGGTTCTCATTATTTTAAAGAGATATTAAGAGATTTTATGGTTATTTTGTGGTTGTGTTGTGGTTTGTGTGTTTCTTGAGTTGTATTGCAGTATATTGAGTTTCTACCCCATATTTATATTTATTATACCCTTTATTTATATCAGAGTGAATATTCAGGAATATTTAAGGTGAAACAGGTAGAAAGGGCAGAAGATGGTACCCCTACTGACAGTTTTACAATAAATTTATTCTAATGATGTGGAGCTACTGAATATTGATAATTCTTTTAACCACATTGCCTTTTTTTTTTCTTTTTTTCTTTTTTTTTTTTAATTTGTCTCTTGCCTTCATGAGCCTAAAACTAAAATTTTGATTTCACTTGCATGGACACATGGTCTGTTCATAATTACAATGTGAGATTTAGTGGATGAGTAACAGGCCAGATAAACAAGGTATTAACATAAAAAATGGAGATTACAACCTTCAGTCCTGAGATACCTTTTTCCTCACTCAAAGTCAAATTGAGGAAGGGGACTTACATTTTATCATTACCTTCTCTGGTGATTTTGTCGATGGTAAAACATTTCACAGATATTTGTCTGTGGAAGTGCTTGCAACCACACAGCAGCCGACTGATACCATAGAGATGGAAGAGCCACAGGAGAGCAGAGCTCTCAGCTGGGGGTAGATGAAGGTATAACAATAATGGGTACACACTGGGACTGTTATGCAGTCGGTTTTTCCACAGCAGGTGGTGTCAGCAAACTGATGTTTTTAATTACTGAGAGAAAAAAGGATCATCTCTGTAAATCTAGCTGCGTATCAAAATATTGTAGTATTTAGGTGCACATTCTTCAGTAACAGCAAATTATAATAATATAATGATCTCTTCTGACTTCACTCTGTTTTGTTATAAACCATTTTGTGTATAGGGAAAACAACACATTATATAATATATATATTTTTTGGGTAACATCAAAATAGGATGCAGAGGTCAAGGCAGAGGTCAAATGTGTACCCAGCTAATGTAAAGCGCCTGTTTTCCCATACATATGATATCTATTTTAGCAGCAAAAAGCAGCCCGGCACATCCTGTGAAGAATCTGATGCTACTAGTGGGATCGATCTTAATCTAATGTAATTTCAGAGACAGCAACTGTCTGCTTAGTGAATCTGTATTATAACAATACTTTGAAATTCTCATTTTCAAGCACAAAATTGACACCATACCTGTTCCAGTTTTAGTTCCCTTATTTGGGGTTACTTGTTATGCCAACTTATTTTTCAGTCATGTTTGTGCTCACTTTTCTGGTCGAGCTCACACAGTTGCTCCTTTTTTGCACACTAGATGAAAGGCATTTATTTTCCTACAAATGAATATGAATTTTCCATCAGACGAAATGGTTATACAAGTGCACAAATGCAAACCCAACTCCCTCCATAGTTCAGTGCCAAGTAATAGAGCCCAATCTATGTCTCTATTATCTCAGCTGGCCGGTGGCCAAGAAAATGAGAGCGAGAGTGGTAACTGAGCAGAATGCACTGAGGCTGTGTAAAATAAATGATCTCAGAATCATACTAAATGTAACCCATGTGCCACAATCATTTTAATAATGCTAATCACTTAATTGGAACCTAATCTGCCTTATTAGCCTGAAAGTTGGCCTTCCCCTTTTTGGTTTAAATGACTCATCATAGTCTGACACATGAATGCAGCTTTTCCCCCATGTGAGTTTTACATGAAGGAGATGTAAAGTACACACAGGGGATTTTTCTTTTCTAAGAAGTGGAGAGCATACTTTGTTTTCAGTGACGAGTGAAACCACAAAAGCCTGGCAGAAAGTAGCATAAAATAAACTATTTGTCAAACATAATGTAGTATCCAGAGCAATACAGAAGAATGACTTGCAGTGTGAGGTGTACTGGCAGGTGCTTAAGAACTAATAGGAATAGGGAGGAAGTCACACATAAACTGCCTATTTATGCGTTAATGTTAGAGACCATATGATAGGCTACATAAAAAAATATATTTCTTTTTTAAACTTTTTTAACTGAATGGATCATGGATTTAAATAGGCATACTAATGCAATATCATACAGATAAATACACATAAAACTGTACCACAAATACCCCTTTATGAATATCCAAAGAACATTAATGTTCCACTAAGAGCAGAGAGTAGAATTAATCTCTTGTAAATACACACAGAGAGAGAGAGAGAGAGTAAGAGAGATAGAGACAGAGAGAGAGAGAGATAGGTCCCAGTCCTATCTAATCGGATTAGGAGACTGTAGGTTAGCAGGCTGCTGTCTCTCTCCGCCCTACATGGGACGGTCGTGTGCGCAGCAGTCTTACTTTCTACTTTAGCTCCACTTTCTTTGTTGTTGTTGCTGAACCTATCGTAGAATTCCCCACTACCGTGCCCTCGAGTCGGTTAACTGGAACTACAACGTGGTTTCGTTTTGAGGGCGCACTTCGCGGGACGTTCACGGCTCTTAGGGCACGATGTCACCAACCCCGCGAAGATGACTGATGGGTAACGGCACGCGCAACATGCTCCACTGATATATGCGACACAGGGTCGAGGAGTTTGTGTAATTTAAAGACCTGTGAGACGATGTGAGTGACTTGTTTCTTTCTTTTAAAGTTCGGTAGTTTGATTCCGCTCTTGTTGAGAGAGACAGCCAGTCCCATGCCCGCGCCCCACGTGCCAGGCTGCACTCTACCCCGAGGACAGTGCCCTAGGCTCGGGGGTTAGATGGTGCTTATCACGGACGACAGGGATGGAGGAGGCGCTTCGTCTGTCCGGGTCAAACAACTCCAGCAGCAGCAAAAAGTCACCCAAGTCTACCCGACCATAGCCGAGGAGCCGCCGTCCAACTCTGACGATGACTACCTGGGCTCCTGCGATGAGGATGATGGAGAGGAGGAAGACGATGGTGAATTCGAAGAAGTTGACTTCGAGGACTTGGAGGACTGTCGGAGCATCGTGTCGGACGACTCCTTCTACCCGCCTGATGATGTGTTCGCGGACTCGGAGCGGACCCCGTCCCCCAAGAGCCCGGAGCCGCTGTCTTTTTTCCAGGCGTGCTGCACCAACAACGCGGCTATCGTCCGGATAATGCTTCGGCATGGGGTGACGGAGGAGGAGGTCAAGGAGAAGGACAGGAATAACAGGGTATGGAGCACATAATAGCACCACTTTGAGTAACTTCTCACAAGTAGAGCTTAGCTTGTATCTCAAAATGTCTTCAAGTGTGAGGGACAGGGCTTCTTATGACTCAGTTCAGTTAGGGAGTCTCAGATTCAATACTGAAATAATTAAGCCTGAGCTTGTGCAGTGGCTTACTTAACCCATTTACAGGCCCATGCTGGCCTGCCTCACTAAAGTTATGCTACCTATGTCTCAATAAGCCTGTACATTAATTGCAATTATGCATTCATAATTAGATTAATAATCAACCAACTAGCAATCAAATATTTGTCTGATATTTGCTGATAAGGAGATGTAGGCTGAATAGACTATTTCTTAACAGGTTCCTTGTTTTGAATTTAAATCTTCTACATGTATTCATTATATCCTTGCTTTGGTTTATTTTTATAATGAGCTCACAACTTTGTCCTGAATCATTTCTCAGAGCATACAGGTATTTTCTGACAGGTCTGTGTGTGGCCAGAACTACATTTTGCAAGCGCAAGCAACCTCAAGCTTTATAAAAACACTCAAGTCTCTCTCAGTTTGCAAAACATACAATCCTGTGTGTGTGTGTGTGTGTGTGTGTGTGTGTGTGGATGGGGTGGGGCGGGGTCATGGGCATGGTCATGCAGGCTCCTTTAGGTGTATGTGAGTATGCGTCTGAGTGCATTTTCTTATTCTGGATTTGGATTTAATTTGAAGCAGGTTGTGGGTAAACACATTATCTACCAATGAGATGATGGCATTAATGTGTCCGTCAACAGTCTTGTTAATGACCCAAGATGCAGTTGAAAACCATAAATTCCACCATGGGGAAGTAGCAGTGCCTCTATTTTTCCCATGTCAAACACTGATATAGATAGCAATGTGTAACAACTTATATACGACTATATAAGTTGAATTAAGTATGCTGACTTTAAATTACCTAAACAAATTGGTCTTTTTCCCTAAAGGTAATTTATCAAAAGAGGTTCTGCTTATTGGAAAGGCTATCTGCAGTGCAATCATCAAGTATGCCTTGTGTATCACTTCACTCCTGCCAAAGAACTGCAGCCCAGAGCAAAGAGATAAATCCATAATGATGGAACGCTAGACTACTTTTCATTCGTCTGGACATTTTGCTAATAGTTATTGAATTAGCTGGCAACAAGCCCTGTGCTGAACTAGGAATTACACACTTTTTTATCATGTCTTGTTGTGAGTGGGTTTGTGTTTGGTTGGGTTTTTCTTTTTTTTTTTTACGATTTTATCCAGAGAAGAGTTGAAAAAGCCCTTTTTCTCATTACCAGCACATTGTTTTATCCCTTCACATCTGGAATATAACTGCAGTTTTCTACCACTGGCAACCCGGGAGCAGTACAGAAGCTTGGATTGCAGCTCTGTGCTCGGAGGCAGCTTACTTATAGTTGCTGAGGGTGTGTTTTGTTCTTTTACTTTCTCCACTGAACATTTCCCAGCTTGTCTGAGTTTTCTTACTACTGACCCTACATCACAAACTTGTGTGTGTAACCTCCAGGCTATCCCTCTCTCTCTCTTTGTCTCTTCTACTATTTCACTTTTCTTTATATCTCTAACCGCCTCTCCCTCCTTCTTTCTCTGCATGTATGTATGTATGTATGTATGTATGTATGTAATTACTGATGAGGTCATGTGGAGGAAGAGTAAAAATGTAGTCACTGGAATGTACCGATTTCCTTTTTCTTCTATATGACATGTATTTGGGAGGCACGCAAAAACACAGTTGCGTGCATAACCAGCATGTGTGCTAGCGCATTCGCCATTTATTTTGCTATGCCCTGTGACCTCGGGGAGGTGCACATCCTCAGACAATTCAGGTTAGGGAACTCATGCATTGGAAACCCATGTTGATATGCATCTGTTAAGCTCATTACGGTGTGTGTGTGTGTGTGTGTGTGTGTGTGTGTGTGTGTGTGTCCTGACACAGATGTCAACATCCTAATATAGCAGACATCCTGACAATGTCATGTGCAAGACAAAGAGGGTTATTACATAACAGATCAGTACCAGACCACACATCCCTTTTGTTGTTAAAGCAGATTAAACAGGTGGAATCAATAAGAATTTTTAATGTTCACATTGATACACTGGTTTATCAATATTTTGTAGTAGCTACAGAATGGCAGCCCAGAAGCTGGTAGGGATTCTGTTTTGCATAAGATACTTCTGCAGGATAGGTATTTGCCAACACAGGAGATTAGCCCTGAGCCTGTGGTTAATTGTAGTTTAATTAGTGCATTCATTACCTTCTGTACAGAAAAACAAAAAGAAATTGAAAGGGTGTGGGTAACATGGGATGTGAGATATGAGATGTGAGATGTGTGTGGTTTGATGTGTTGTGACAAGGGACCCACTAGTTTGGGTCTGTGGTCTATAGCCAAGGCCCAGTTACATCACAGTAATGTGGTCCAGAAACAGGAAGACAAAAGTTTGGTGATGAAAAGTTGAGCAAGTTTCAACAATCCTGCACGTGGACAAAATATTATGGAGTAAGGATAAGACATGCAAAGAGGGGAAAAAAAAGAACCGAACTCCAATATCCTGTAGCCACATTTGCTAAAAATGAACCTGTGTGACATAACAGGAAAGAACAAATGTTTCAAAATTGCCCTCTAGGAATGCAAATGAAGTTTGATAGACACAACTTATAGACCTGCATTGAACAGTACAACCCTCCTTTTTTTTTAAAGTGTTCCATAGTAACTTGAGTGTATGAGAAGGCTTAATGAGCAAATTTTTTATTGTTGTTGAAATTGTCTCATAATTTAAACCAACAATCACAACTTTTGATATTATTTTTCCAGGATGGACATAACCTAACATAACAAGCCAGAGAAACACTTGTTGACATTAACAGACAGGATCCGTGCCCTGTACCCTCAGAAGACGGTGAGCGACAGTCCATGTTTAAACTAAACACAGTCTCAATGCTAAATTTAGCAAGAAATCTAATGACAAGCCATTATATAGGTCATACGCAAATACCTGTATTTCATTCTCCTTGTGTATGATTATGGCATAGTAATTATATATACCGTCAATGTCAGAATCCCTATATCCTCAGTATTGTGACTGTGATGGCTGATGGCTGGATGAGATTTCATCAAACCATTTTCATCTAAAAATCAAGTCAATAAACATCAGGGTTATCTCTTCTGAATGTTAACGTGTGTTAATGTTGTGTATATCAATGTCCTCGGGCAGCTCTGACCCTGTTTAGGACAGTCGTTGTTCCCTTTGCAGTGAATTGGATAAGTTGTCATGCTCACATAAAAACTCAAGTACACACACAGAATTCTATCAACTTAAATGAGGCCTCTCTTTTTGTCATGCACACACACACACACACACACACACACACACACACACACACACACACACACACACACACACTCTCCTCCACTAGAACACAATCAAATTATCCAAATAGGGTGAGATCAGGTAACAAACAAACAAGGGCATATACAGTACGTTGCAGGCAACAGGCGACAAGTCAACCACACAGTGTCAGACAGGCAGAAAGTACAGCTGACCGACATGCAGATCGACCATCAGGCCAACAGGCAGGCAGACTAAATGAGGCAGAGGCGGGGAGAGACAGAAATTTGGCACTGCAGATAGCAAGCATGATGCTGCTAGCGAGTATGGATGAGTGGAAAAATCAAAGCGACAGTCATACACATCTGATTTGATGCAGCCATGTGAACGCTCAGCTGCAGACAGAAAGACGGTTAACAGGGAGGCTATTGACAGAAACATGGCCCAGTGTGGCTGTGCCAGTGCTTCTGGTGTATGTGATTGAGTGTATTTGCCCGTGTGTGTGTGTGTGTGTGTGTGTGTGTGTGTGTGTGCGTGCATGTTCTTCTTCACCACACGATTTCCTGTAAAATGCAAAACCAATTTTTTTATATTTATATTTGTTTATACAGGCTGCAGAGATACTGTACAGGTTGTCTGCCGGTCAGGTGATTTGCAGGATTTAGCTTCGAACAGTACTTATTGGGAAGTTACAAAAAAAACAGTGTGGGTAAGTCCTAGAAGGAAGTTGGATTGGTTTATTGAAGAAGTCACGTTGGGGAACCCACAAGGGAAGCAGGTTCTTTAGTGTAGCGTGAGAGGCCAATACTAGACATTACAGGGAGATTAAACAGATTCTTACTTGACTGGGATGCTAGGGTGTAAATAGGCAGTTCACTGGACTAATAGGGAGGCTGGGTCAGATCTGATTGGTTTCATCAATATTAAAACCCATTCTAAGCAAAAACTGTAAATTAAGTACTGGTTACAAACTACTTACAAAGTCAGTCCATCCATGCTTATCTGAAGATATTCTCATATACGTGATTTAATTACGATGCACTTATTAAAACGGTTGAACATTAGCTGTATTTATTGTGTGTCTGTGTTGAAATTTTAGGGTTACGCTGGGTACTGTGTCATCGTCATTGGAGACTATCATCACAGTGTTCTTCTTACATTAACTGTAGATAAACAGTAATGTCTCTCTCCCTCCCCCACTCTCTCTCTCTGTGTCACTGACTGATAGGGCTAAGCCTTTCTATTCCTAGCTCTGGATATTCCCCAGATTACTTTGGGAGTTTGTGATTGTGTGTGTGTGTGTGTGTGTGTGTGTGTGTTTCTTTGTCTACATGGGCTAATAATAAGTTGATCAGAATTTGTGTATGTGTGTGTGTGTGTGTGTGTGTGTGTGTGTGTGTGTGTGTGTGTGTGTGTGTGTGTGTGTGTGTCAGAGTGCATCAGAACCCACTCACCTTTATTGCAAAGGCAAGATTTAGTCAAAATTCAACTGACATTAAAGTTTTAGTTAAGAAATCTGGCTATATATATATATCACATTAGTTTGTTATGATGTGTGTACTGTCAAAATTGTCCTTGCTAAATACATTTATATTTCATATGTTCTTATGCAGATAAATCTGTGTACTCCAGTAGGCAAGTCTGACTGACAATGCTGACATAAAGAAATACTTCAGACTTCAGTTTTAGAAGCATAACAGGCAGAGATCAGGGCAAACAGGTCATCTTGTTATAAGTGAATATTAATATGCTGTAGTGTCTAACACACTACACTGTATGTTTGAACTGGCATTGGGCCAGTGTTGTGTGCAACAGCTCTCCAGTAGCACTGATCAGGTTTTGAAATAACAAAAAGTTATGAAAAGTCATGTCCATTGGGAATCAGTGCAAATATTAGCAAGCTAGGTTAGCTAGATTCCACTTTTCTAGAGGAATACAAACTGAGACGTATGATGGATCCCAAATATTGACTGTTTTAAAAGGACAGACAGCTTACATTTCTATAATAGCAAAAAGGAATTGCCTCATGAATAACATTTGAGGGATTATAAATCAGAAGACCGTGTTTCAGTGTTGATAGTGTATCAGTAGATTAGACAGTGTGCATAGAAATATACCTCTTCACACCACAGGGCATTTTGGCTTGAGTTTAAACATAACGGCTACTACTTTATACTTTCCAAGCTATAACGAAAGAAAAGGTCAAGAAAAAACTGCTTCCATTAAAGGGAAGTTTGGGTTAACTTTATGACGCCGGCTGCAATTGACAGTCAGGGGAGGACATATGTCCGTGTCCATCACCATCAAGTAAATGAGTCGCTTTAAAATGGCTGTACTACATCTTTGTTTGGCCTACATACAAAATACATAATCTTTTAAAAAGTACTGGTGAGGATTTGAGTCTTTGCCATGCTCAAAGTCTCACTTTACATTTTACAGTATCTCTGTCTCACACACATGCACTGCACACACACTCATCCATCTCTGGAAATACCTCTCCTGATTGTTTCAGGGTTGTTGGGATACCTGGTGGTGTTGTTATTTTTATCCCTTTCGTCTCAGAGTTAGCCATTGAGTGGGTAACATTGTGTAGCACATGATTGCCTTTTCTCGATTCATGTTTGCCTCCGCAGTCATATGCTTGTGCGTGCTTTTCGCTGGCGCTCTTCCCTCAGATTCTTCAGTCATCGACATGGCCAGCAGCCACTAGTAAAGTGCATCACAGCCCAATAGATGTTATAAATATTCTCGCATGCATGATGGGGATGTGTTGAGTAGAAAACTAGAGTCTGGGAAAAAGAGGTTAAAAAAAAAGAAGTTAAATTCTTGTATGTATTTGTGTGAGAAAGGTTCACAGAGAAAACAGGACATTGTCAGACGATTGAGATTGCTCCAGACATGCTGCAGGGCATGCCGCTTAAGTACATCACAGCAAGGCTGGAGGGTTGCCAAGAATGTGTGTGTATGTGTGTGTGAGTGTGAGAATGAGAGAGAGAGACATAGATGTGTGTGTCTATAACCAGATAGAACTATCTGGAGGTGTGCCAGCATAAGTGAACTTCTCCCAGACAATCCACAAGTTACTCCCGAGGACCTCTCAGCACCTTTCCCCCATAAAACTGTCAGGCCTGACAACACTAATGTGATTACATCAGCTGGCTGACAGCCTGGCTTGTTTCAGCCAAAAGTTGAAGTTCAGTTTGTCTCACAGGTGGGAAAATATTTGCTGTACTTGTACTGTAAATGCTGCAAAGCACCGTTTTAACTAAACCAAAAAAACATTATACAGTAATGACACCTACCTCTGCCAATAGAGCCTTCTAAATGTTACACAATGGACCTTTAAAGAATAAATATCCTTTAATAAAGTTATTTGTTTAAGAAAGCAGCCTTCAGAACATTTTTGCATAGTCACGTTGCTGTAAAATCAGTGCACATTCCACATAGAAAAGGTCTATTTTCATTCCAGTTCAAAAATGTACTATACTGATCGTATACATCCCTCCTCCCTCTATCTCCCCCTTTCCTATCAATTAAAGGCAAAAAGCCCCCGAAAATGTATATTATAAAAAAGGGGATGCCCTGGTAGCTCACCAGGTAGAGCCGTCATCCCCTCTCTCTCCCTCTCTCTCCCTCTCTCCCTCCCACTATCAATCAAAGGCAATGCGAAAAAATAAAGAGTCCATAACTATCGGCGATGTTTAGACTTCAGCGTGTAGACATGCACATATAACTCATTTTGCACACACTGTCCGTTTAATGTCTATCTGTGTGTGTGTGTGTGTGTGTGTGTGTATGTGTGTGGGTAGTAGGTAGATACGGGGGAGGTTGGCTCAAACTTTGCAAGTTTTCTATAAACCTCCAGGCCCTCTCTGTACCAGTCTTCAGTCATTATTATATTTATTCATTTCAGCGAGACAGAACTTTTGATCACATCCACACCAGAGTTTGAAAGAATAATTTACTGGAGTAACGCAGTGTGCTCAGGAACGAAGACTACAAACATATCGTGCCAAGAGGTGCAAAGCATCAAGTAGATTTTATGAGTGCTCTAATGAAGAGAACATCATGTCACAGAAGCAGGTTCACAAATGAAGTCTACTTAAGGAATATCAATTGTGGAACAAATTGTAACAAATTATAACACTTCACTCTTGCCAGCAAAGTTTGAATTAATTTCTCTTAAGTCTAGTTTTGAACTCTTTATGGCACAGATCTGATACTCATATTGCATTAAAGGTGTACAAATAAGTACTTTGTAATTGTCACAGCAGCTGGGAGATGGGAGGTGATAGCTTCTGTTTTTACTTTCAAAACACATGACAGGTGCTTTTACCACACCCCATACTTTCAGGTGAAAGCCCACTTCTCAGCCCGCACAGAAGCAGAAAACATAAATCTGTCTCGCAGCTGACTCATGCACTGTCTGCGTTTTGACATGGAGCAAGTCTGACTGGTTGACCTTTCCAGCATACCTGGCTTTAATAAAGCACTAATGAAGACTCCCCGTGGAGTCAGCCAGCTTGCCAATTAATAAGTCGTTATGAACAAACACAGTATCTCCAGCTTCTCAAGTTACGCTTGTGAGCCTGTGTATGCAAAGCCCATTGTTTTGTTTTGTTTTGTAATGCTTGTTTTGCATTGAGTTACAATGATACAACCTTTGGTCTGGAAACATAATTTTAACCAATTTAACACCAAGAATATTGTGTACTTCTCACACTGAAAACAAAGGCCCAAGTTCCATTTGAGGGAAGATGTAAATGCAGTAAGTTGTGTTGTGGTGACATAAAAAAGAAATGGCACTGTTGCTCTGGGGAATGAACTTCCATATGCTTCCAAAAGTCACCTAGAAACCGAAGGAACTGATTAAATTTTATTATTTAATTTAATCATTTAAATCCAAATCAGCATTTATCCACCTGTGATCAGACCCATCTAGTAAAAGAACTGTCTTTCTAACAGAAATATTTTGTGTATAAATATATAAATACACTATGTATACGATGTGTCCATTGAGAACTCAGTGTTCCTAAATCCTACTCCCAGCCCCCCCAAGCTCTCTTCTCTCTCTGGTGGTAAACTTGTTTGTCTTGGCCGATGAAGTGTGCACCTTCCGGAAAGCACCCAACTTTTACAGGAGTTTTCCAAGACTCACACATTTACACATGCGTCCCACACACACACACACACACACACACACACACACACACACACACACACACACACACAGATACATATAAAAGGGTTCCTGTTTTGGCATGAACAGACACACACACAGGCGCACAAACACATACACACAAAAGTACACAACAACATCAGATGGGGAGACAGCTTATTTTTCCACTGAGTTCAAGACAGTTCAGTTTTCAATGAAAAGACAACAGATGTCATATTTATTCAGGGTTATTAGTTTTGAAAGATGCACAAAGATCCCCCGGTCTTGTGGATTCTTACTGACACTGCCATGATCGCATTTTTCTTCATAGTACTTCCTATATGTCAGCACTTTACTGCAATTTCACTTTATCTCCTTTGGCAAGGTTTTTTTTCCCTGAACATTTTTGCTGATTCCACCCTTAAGCCTCTCTCCCCTTCTCTAGTCTCTTAACTCTCTCTCTCCTCCCCTGTCGCTTTTTGTCTCAGATAGGGCTGTTGGTTGCGTGCTACCAAGGTTACGTGGATGTCGTCATTGCTCTGTCTCAGTGTCCGTATCTGGATGTCAACTGGCAGGACAGCGAGGGAAACACAGCTCTCATCACCGCCGCTCAAGCCGGTAACTCACACACACACAACTGCACAGAGTGGTATATCAGACCCTGGCTTAGTTACATACACACACGCTGACAGGCTGGTTCACAGTACTGTTGAACACATGCAAATACAAATATACACACACACAGGCGGTTTGGCACTAATGCTGACACAGATGAACACACACAGACGAGCACGTACTCAAGCTTTTTTGAAAGTGTGTGGAAGGCGAATAAGGACCAGCCATATGGATGTGGATTTTTGCCTGTCCAAAATATGACAAGTGTGAACGGGCATTTAGCACCCAAGCCAACTTTGCAATTACAGACTGTTTATTGTGACCTACAGTAACTACTGTCCGTCCCTCTGTCCTTCTAGGCCACATAACCATCACCAACTATCTGCTCAACTACTACTCCGGGTTGGACATAGAGAGGAGAAACTGCCACGGCTTCACTGCTCTGATGAAAGCTGCCATGCAGGGCAGGGTGGAATGTGTGCGCTCGCTCATGATGGCAGGTGAGGAAAATGGCACTATATGTGTTAAACTCTGCAGACAGGAAGGAGGAAATGTGTCGATTGCACACACAGAGACAAACGACAGTATCACGCTAATTATTAAACAAATAACCTGGATTTTTTTTGGGGGGGGGAATGATTACAATCACAAAATATGTAATTTATCGTGCCATTACTGTGGCATGAGGGCAGCTCAGAAAACTTATGAACAGGTTTTCAGAACATTGGTGCACAGATGGACAATTTGAATAACTTTTGGCTGTAATCCAGATTTGTGTTATTAGATGATTATTTTCTTCTTTTTAGCCATAACCATGAAACAAAGGGAGAGTCTTGATACCAAATCATCATGACACTGACACTGTGTTTCACTGTGAGGATTTCATTTAACCCTTAATGATGGGAATGACAGAAATGGCATTATTTTGCGCTTTGTGGTCTGCCATGTCCTTCCATCAGCATATTTAATGTTCTTTGTGGTGTCCACCAGGAGCTGCCCTGAACGCCAGGGACTTTGGCCGCAACTTCACTGCCAGGGACTGGGCCTTATTTACAGGCCGTTATGAAACTGCCTGGGTGATGACACGCCTGATGGAACGTCCCTGTCCCCGCCAGTACTGTGATACATACAGGTGAGCTCACAGCTGGATCACATTTCTCAATACGTCTGTCCGTCATGGGCAAAATCTCATATACCAGTGTCTGAAGAAGTGATGCATTTCATCGCTGCATTGCAGTATTTTTTAAAAATTGTTTTCCATGGGAGGGAGATGGAAGGCAAGCAGATTTTCATGTATTAAAAAAATATTACTGACTAGTTTTCATGGGGACTGCAGTATTCATGGAAATTATAAAGAGGTGCTGCTTTCTTTTCACTCCAGTTATGTTGCCATGTGTAGTTATGATTTCCCTTTTTGCCTGGAGGCACTGAGTTATGTTGCAAGTCCTTTTCTCTGACTGTTCACTTGGGCAACTCCCCAACGCCGCATCTTGATGAGCTGTCTGACGAACGCAGTCTCTCCCTGCCAGCTGGCTTTGTAGAAAGAAATAATCCTGTCTAGCATTTGAGCTGTGTAGTTACGTACAACTCATCTCTTCATCAGTGTTTCTGGACAGGTCTTGCCTGGCTCAGATTCACTGCACTTTGTTTTCTGGATATTTGCTGCAAGACATGGGGATTTAGACATGCAACACAAAAAAGCTCTGTTGTAAATATAATGAGGGTCAGTGCAAGTGGCCACTGATTCATAATATAAGGTGGCTAGTGTGAACTGCATGGAAATACCCAATATCGAACATCTAAGAATAATCCCCACAGTGTGCAGTGGATTTACAGCAATTTTTTCTCTCCCAGTTTAGAGTGGCCCCCACTTGCATCATTGGTGGCCAAAGCCCAGGAGCCCCGTGGCTGTCTGAAACGCTTGTCGGACACTGTGCGGCACATGTTCAACATTGCTAATGTGAACAACCCTGAGGATGAAGGTGTCATCGACCACATGGTCTCTATTACAACTGCCATGAGGAGCCCTTTCATTGCTGTGGCGTGCCATACAGTGAGTAATTAAGCTCTAGATCACGTTTACTCTTCATTACCCACTCCAATCAGCATTGAACGGTATCCCACGAGATCCAAGAACACATCCATCCCAACCCACATGTCTCACACTTACTCCCTCACATCCACAAGGATTTTGCAAATGTAAGCTGAGATAAGGTAAAGCAATTAGTACGCAGGTGACCACTTCTTGTGATAAGGAAGGATTTTTTTTAAATCTATAAAGTTGCCTCCTCTGCATTATTCCTTCACATACTCAGCATAGTTGGAGATATGAGGGCTTATTTTCCTATCTTCATTCATTGCCCAATGTGCAAATCACCTGCCACAGACTTAAAATTTGACTGAACATTAGATATTTGTGTTCTTTAGCATCAGTTTGCAAATGACTTCTGTTTTTGTTTTTATCTCAAGTCGTAAGTAGTTCTATCATTGCTGTTTCACAGAATTGCAAATACCCTAGTGATAATATTGTGGTAATAATGCTATTAAAGGATAAATCTGCCACTAATTTATCTTTTATTTCATCAACAAATTCTATGCTTTTTCATGGGATTCGTTCAGAATAATTAATGGATATAATTAACACCAGTCTTATCTGATAAGCAGGTTATTCATGCAAGATTGCCAGTACTGCAATACTGCGAACAAAAGGCAGACTGAGCACTGCTTTTTGTTCACCCAGAATTATATTATCCTTACTAGTGTTGCTAAATGCTACTAATATTACACTGCTATCATATTACACATTATCACATGATAGCCATACCAATCAGAAACTGTTGATTTTGTTTCAGGTGTGTCCCGACAGCCCCCCAAGTGTGGGCAAAAGGCAGCATGCAGTTCCTGAGATCATCCGCCAGCAGCGCGCCAAAGAGCTCCACTCTGTCAACCCTGACAGGGTGGACAGCCACCTCAAACTCTTCCAGAACTCCCGGGTCACACTGGTGGCCAAGAACACAGCAGACCGCCGGGCCAGCCTTCAGGCCCAGAGCCTGGTACCTCGACACAGGAGCTCCAGCCTGGGCATGGTGGCTTGTAACGAAGCCCTGGAGCTGCGGAGAACCAGCCTGCTGCCAGTGCACATGGTGCTGAGGAGGAGCAGCGTCAGGCCGGGATTCAGCATCCCCAAAGTGAGGGTGTCCAAGGCCCCTGCGGCCACTTATGAACCAGAAAAGATCCGCAGGAAGAGCAGCGCCAAAGATAGAGGGGGGCACCTGCTGCAGATCCCAAAGTGGCGGTACAAGGAGCTAAAAGAAGAAAGGAGGAAAGCCGAGGAGGTGGAGAGGAGAAGGCTTGAGGCCATAACCAAGAGACACCTTGCTGCCGGGAAAAGGAAATAATATCATTGCCTCAGAGAGTCATGTACACTACCCTGCAAAGAGACAAAATCTGGACTGAACATTAAGTTGGACAGAGTTTTGGCTTTAATGTTTTTCTACAATATACTGTATGTGCTCAGGGTGAGCCTAGAATTTACCAGCAGTGTTCCTAAAAGAGGACGGAAGACTAAAAATTTCTTTTGTCTGTTCAGTTTTGCAAGGGGGATGCTGGTTAGCTTCTTAAAAAGGGCTGCCAGAGCTTTAGCAGAAGTGCATGATGCTCAGTGACCTTTATGATGTCAAACAGTGAAAACCCAGGGGATCTGATACTTGAAATGTTTTTAGCTAACTTATTTTTTCATATTTATTGCTTTCTGATGGATGGCCAAGTCTATATTTTGTTACGCTTTGGGTGCTCAATACAACCGTGTTTTTGTAGCGTGTTACACTGTATTGGAGCAGATCTTTTCAGACTGTAACCACAACAGAAATGTGTTCATCGTCCTGCCTAAAAATGGAAGCAATTTATTAAAGATGTCATGGAATAATGTCTTTAAAATGTTCAGCGGACAATGCTAATGGGCGTGTCAGATTGACTGAGAAAGCTAAACAAAATCTTATATAGAATCTAATGGAACTTGACAGCAATGTGTTTAGATGCTTTTTGTTGCGCTTTATGATGAACCCATGAATGTATAAATGTATGCATTTATATTTTGTATTAGAGATTTTAATGCTTTTTGATGACAAATCTTTAATTTTTTATTCAATATGGACTTTTTCACACACTGATACATAAACAACTATGTTTTCTAGTCTTAATGTTCGAGAGCAAGACTGAAATGAAGAGCACTGTTGAGATGCAACACTTACATCTTACCATGTGAGAGGATAGTTCCAACTCTTTTCCGTATGTTTACATTGCAAAACCACATTTACACTGGTTATAATAGCGATAAACTGACATGCATCGAATGAGACTGGTGTTTGGTGTATACAGGGTATGGAAGATGTGGACAAAATAAACACTTCTGCTAACGGTGACTGTGGATGTGATTGTGACGGAGCCAGATATTGCTGCTTTGCTGCTCTATTTTCATTTCAAACGCCTCAGCCATGTTGTGTTGGAAAGTTAATGAGAAAATGATGGGATTTTCATAAATCATCTTAGCATTGGGGGCATGTGTTTCATCCTGTAACAATGGCAGAAAAAATAACTCAGTAGTAATACGAGTTTGAGAAACCTCGGTCAATGTGACAGTACAAGCAGAATTGGAGTGATAATCCCTAACATATGGACCCCTCTGATAAAAACAGTCAACCCATTATAGAACAAGAGGTCAGCTCCCTGTTTTAACATTAAAACAGTGAAAATAATGGGGCAAAAAATAGCCAGCAGTTTAAACACACAGAGCCACAGGGACAGCAGTGATATAACATTGTCGGGATTTTTGAAAGCACAATTTCACGGTCCTAACTCCTCGTGGCGATTGCAGTTTAAGTGCCATCCAAGAGTGTGTGTCTAATATACATGGTGATGAGTTGCTAAGGGGTTACAAGGCTACTGCACAGCCAAATCATTTCTTCAAATAAACTTCATTGACTTCAGAGTGGCAATCTGCTTTGATACTGCACATTTACTGAAGTCTGCACTTGGCAAACTGTAAGTGGCTGCAGGATTAACATATTGAACATTAACATAAGGAAATGTGCCATATGAAAATGGCTTTTTGATGGCAATGCGGTCTCATGGACAACAGTGTCTACTGCGTCTAGTTTGTCACGAGGCATCCTAGGTTTGCTGACCGTGTTAATTTGCAATGGACTTCTCTGTCTCAGTGAGTTTGGAGCATTTTCTTGTAGTAGTTCCTGAAATTTATTTAAATGTTTCTTCGGAATAAAGAATGAAGTTGAGATACCTTAAGATACATCACATGTTTACATTTATGATTATTGTTGCATTCTGATCCATTATTTGTGCATAATGTGTCTACGTTTTGTTCATCTATTCAAGTTGACTTGTACAGTGTGTGGAGGAAAGAACTGTATGAGTTATTGTGTGTGTGGGAGAGAGACAAAACCTATTAGCTCTGAATGCAATATTTAGGTCATCGTTGTAGCTCAAACAGCTGTTGGCTTAGATTGTAACCTGAGATTATGAGGCGCTGCAGGCTTGGTCAGCGATTCCCCCTGAACGCCCTCCTCCTCCCCCACCACAACCCAAATCCCTCACAGAAATTCAGAAGTGGCCAAATAAACAGGGTGCCATCCACTGATACTATGACAGCTATTATGTCATGCTTTGATGCTACAGGCTGGGATTTATAGACAGGATGACCTGATTCTAGATCAACACTCAATGAGTGCATCTGTCAAACCTGTGAACTTGGGGTGAATCCTTAGTTGGGGCCCTCTGCTGGTTGGTTTTGGTACAACACTTGAAGATCTCTGCACGCTAGATGGCATTGTGCATGTTTATGAATATGATGATAATCCTCAACTAGACACATAACAGATAAAATATTTTGATATTGATATTACTGAATAATCACAACAATAATATCATAATTGCTGATACCCCTTAATGACAAAGATTTAAATTAATAATAATCACTAATAATGAAATAATCTGTAAGAACCGGTATTGCATTATTGTTACGTCTTTACATGCTCTTTAATCAAAGCTTTACTTAAGTAATTATGTGCAACAATTATGTTTTAAATGTAATAAAATTCACATTTTTACGTATTGCATCTTGATGGACCATACGATGTGGAAGATTACACTGTCACTAAGCATACTTGTCAATATAAAATGTAAATTATTTTAAAATGCATACCATATATGCCATAGCTGAATATATAGTATAGATCACAATAAATGTCTCCATATTTGCTCTGATTTAGCAAGAACTAAATGTAATCTATGCCTGAGCTCAGGGTATGGGAGCTATATAACTTCAATTTCTTTTTTTTAGTGTTCTTTGAAATGTTACTGTGATGCAATCAAGGATAAAGTAGGTCCTCGCTAATGAATTCCATTTCTGAAATGCTGAAAAGTATGAATAAATGAAAATGTCTCACAATTAAATCAGCATCAGAATTATCTACGTGTGAACTAAAAATGAACCTCAAGTGGCTGTGCCCTCGCTGATAAAAAAGTGAGGAAAAGTTGGTAGAGAGCAGCTCTCTTGCACAAAAAAATCTTCTCCCAGGAGTTTTGATAACGGCAAACTTGATAAAAAAAAAGTACCGCATAATAATTTCTCTTAGACGTTTAACAGTGACACTGCAGAAAATAGGTTAGCTTTGCACAGAATCCAGTCAATACAAGATGTATGGTGATGCTTGGAATGAGAAAAAAGGAAGAGCAAGCAGTTTGGTGAAGCAGGAGCCAAATGTCACTGCAACTTTGTCATTTTACCCCTGCAGGCTTATGCGCACCCAAAAAGGTCCTGACCTAAATGACCAACATACCTTTTCCTCCCACTGTTGCCCAAGTAAACCGCAGCACCGGTGGAAAGTTTTCAGACGGCCGTCTCACAGACATGACCAGTCTCAACTAGCTGAAGCCAGCTCTTAATGTTCTTGAGGACCACATGTCCAACAGCTGGTGGTGTATACTCAGGGCTAATGTAATAAAGTGCCTCTAAATGAGAAGGACTTAGTGCTGGGGGTAAAGTGCCTTAAAATGTAACCTTGGCTGTTTTTATGGTGTAGCTGTTAAGAGAAAAAAAAAGCTTGTTTTGGAGTCAGACCTCTTTTGCCTGCTGACACATCGTTACTCATGGATAGTTGTGGGCAGCAACAGACCACTGAGCCAGTCAGTGAATGGAGTCTACCAGCTTAAACAAAGCCGTCTCTCTACAGGCTTCATAAATTATGAAACATGAGGAAAAGTGAACCCCTGCACTCACTATTTTATATTTAATAGACCTTTTAATCTATCAGGAAATATCATTAAATTTAAAAGGTCTTTCAAAGCAAATTTGCAGTATCATGACCAGCACCTTCTCTTGTATGTGTGATCGTAGCTACAAGTGAACCAATCTTTGCAGTGTGTTATGTGCTAAATACCAACCTAATGTGTACTAGCTAGACTAGCAATACAATTTAATTATTTTAAATTTAAGAATAAAACTTGCAATTTACCTTCCTCATGGTGGAAGAGATTCCTGGGCAGGGCAGTCTTATACATTCTTAGCAGTGTCTCACTCTCATTCTGTCCTTTCAGTCAGTCTAATAGGGCATGGCAGGGGATGAGAGCTCTGCCACATCGGGAGAACTATATACAACCGTGGAGAGTCAAGGAGATTTCGTCTGCTTTAATGGGGTGTTTCAGCTTGCTGACAGAAGCTCGTACCAACTAAGCCTGCGCTGGCTGGTTTATTGGGCTAACATAAACTGACAGAACACCTGGTTGCAGATGCTTGTGTAAAGATGGATTACATGCACTAACACCTGGTGCACACTGTGTGTTGTGTCTGTGTCTGTGTGTGTGTGTGTGTGTGTGTGTGTGTGTGTGTGTGTGTGTGAGAGGAGGGGAAAAAAAAAAAAAACAGCGGACAGCTCTTGGAGATGCTTCTGTTTCATTTCAAAACACCACCTGAGCCCTAATCCCCCAGTGCAGGGTGCTAATTCACCACGGGATGCTCAAATACTCTGAGTGAGCTACAGGTCACAATCCATCAAGTAGGACTACTTTGAACTTTATCAGAGTACAAAATATTGGAACCATGTCATTCACCCTTTAGTACTGAGCTGGAAAATGTTTATACATGGCAAATGTTCAAGTCTCAAGATAACATAAGATAATATATCATCCAGTCATTCCTCACTTCATTCAAATACAGACAAGCGGAAAACAAAAGGCATTTTTAAGATAGTCTATTTCTTTATTTACTATAACAACCACACCTAATACCTAAGTCCACTCAATGACTAAAGATTTGTACAATTTGAACAATTTACTCAAGAAAAAGAACTGAGCAAAACAAAAATAAAACTCTTTCAAAGTTAATTAAATTAACACAGGAAATCATTCCTTCTTGGCAAGATAAATTTCTTTCTTTCCTGGAAACCTGAACATTAGTGTTGCCACAAATGACATTTGACTGTAAGGGGATGGGTGATTAAGGAAAAGGGTGGTGTGTGTTGTTTGTGTGTGTGTATGTTGATATGCATAATTTATAAGGAAAGGCCAATCTGGATTTTGGGGGCTGAACCAGATTCCTGATATGCAACAAGCCATACTTGCAGATATCCTGGCAAGTACAATTAAATGTATTGTATTGTCTTTGTACACTGACAAACTGTCACATGGTTGACATATTTGTTCAAACACATTTCTGTGGAATGTAGAAATCACTGTTTTGGGCAACGGTTACCTTCGTCTTACAGTTAAGAGCCTCAATATTTTCTGAACTGCTTCTCTGCAATGCTTTGTTCAACTTGTGATGAAAGTACATTACTCCTAATGTTAATGCAAACACAAAAGCACACTGCAGTAAATGGCATTCTCTAGGTTTCATTACATTTTTGGCTGCATTTTCATTTCAGTTGACTCTAGCAGAAAAAATATAAATCCATGCAAGTCAAATGAGACAAAAACATCTTAAAATCCAAGCGAATGAGGCACTGCTGGGAGACGATGGAGCAGGTGGAGTTTGCATTAAAATGAATTACCACTGCCAGGGAGGGATGGACAGCTCCAACAAGGCAGACAGAAGTGGAGAGCAGATCGGAGATCAGTAAGACTTACTCTGGTGTCAAATAAAGCTCAGAACAGTGACACAGAAGGAAACTGTAGTAAAAGCTAAATAAGTTTTGTCATGGTCCAAAAGCTATATTAGCATCTGCTATAACCGTAGCTAGCTGTCTTGAGACATGACACTTACAACATGCATCAAGTAGCTACTTGGTTAGTGACAGCCACAGCCAGAAATTGGTAAGGCTTTGCATCTCACTGCTTCTCCATCTATAATATTGAAAATGTCCAATCTTTCGTCCGAGGAGAATATATTTTACAAATTTCAATTGGAGGCTGATAAATGACTATATCTCTAATAATTGGTTAATGCTGTCATGTAGTTAGCTACTTTAACTCTGGTCCATGCTGTACTTGTGCAATTTGGCAACAGTCTCAAGTGACACACACACACACACACACACACACACACACACACACACACACGCACACACACATCGAAAGTGAGCCATGTAGAAGCTGCTTGCTGTGCTCTTTTTGGTTTGCGTTGATAATGTAAAACCGCTGTCCACCTCATAATTTTGCTGATTGGTTATTTTGGTCTGCAGAGATCATAGGTAGAAGGCTGGAGCTTGGGCTCGTCACTGTGAGGTGATTGGTTGGTTAGTTGGCCTGATTGATAGGTTGCTGTGATTGGCTGGTTGCTGTGGTGTGTGGTATTGGTCAGCACATCACTTGGGGTGAGAGTTCCCCCCACAGACTCAGATCTGAGATCAGCTTCTTCATTAATGTTTAATCCTAGAGTGATAGCCATATTACAAGACCCTCCATCCATGTCTACCTCCTTAAGACTATACAGCTGCCAAAAGTGCAGAACTAATAGTTCAACACCAATGCAGCAGGGCTGTAATGAGTGGGACTTCTATAATGGCTGTAATGGCATTGGGTGTCTGTTGCTGATTAATTCCTCGTACGTGTAACGCAACAGGCTAACAACTACTCTGATTATTTAGAGGAGATCTGTGCCTGGTGGGGAAACATCTTCATCCTATGTGTTCCATTGGGGAAGGCCGGCTGGTGGAGTTAGCGTAGCCGTTGTAGCCTGCTGCGTGGCTCACTTGCGGGGCTGGTGGATGTGCTGGTTGATGTGCTGGACAGAGGGCAGCTTGGGGACACAAGGCTGGGGCTTCTGGTGGGCCACCTGGGCAGCTGCAGGGGTGAAGTCCTTATCACCCTGAACAGAACACAGTCAGTCAACAGTACTCAAGGGGGAAAGAATGAATTGCATTCACTATGTCGCACAAAAGGATACTCAAGCTCGCCGTCTAAGCCGCAGAATTATTTCATACATTGTCTTCCTGCTAGACAAGATGGAATTTGGTGCCAAATCCACTTGTCACAGCATTACATGCAATCTGTAGATACAGTAGGCTAAAATGGAAAGGAACAACAGTTCAATTCTGATGGAATTCTTTATTTTTGATGGCCAGTATGAAAAGGGAAAAGATCAGGGCAAAGGCTATAACCGGACAGTAAACACAATGTGTATGTTGTTTTGCAGATTGTTTCTATAGCTGCATATATAAGAGCACTCTATGCTCCATTTTTAAATCCTTTCCCTCTAATAATCATAATAACAATGAGGAAATCCCCAAAGTGCACGAAGGGTAAAGTATGGA
>NW_026136709.1:10078061-10183061 GCF_905237075.1 Dicentrarchus labrax | reverse complement strand
CTAAACTTTAATCTTAAACACATCTGGCGGGTGCTGTGCTGCATATAGCCGAGGTATCTGCTTTTCATTACCGACAAAAAAAAAAAGGCAAGCTAGCGATATAGGATGGCAGATTTCCTCATTTATTCTAACAGACCATCCTAGCTGTGCGCTAGCTCGTTAGCGCTCAGCTGCTACAGCCCAGTAAAGCTGTTTTTCTGGAATACAAATGTAGAAACTTTTTTTTTTAACAATGTGGTTCACAGTTTTTAATGCAACTTTACGTGTTCTAAAAGAAAAACAAGCTGCACATAGGTACAGTAACTGCTTCGCTTCCAACACATTGGGGTTGCGGTGAAAAGGCACGCTCAGTTGGATATGAATTCACATACTGAGACAGCGTGGGCGTGTGTTCACCTCACGCTGGTTTGTCACATGTCTCAATTCCTATGAATGTGTATTGCCTTGCTGCAATGTGAGGATGAAATCCTGAAATGCTAAAAAAAAAATGAAAAACCGAGGATGAAGGGGAAAAGTATTGCACCTGAAGAGCGTTAGCTTCAAACTTTGTTTCCACGATTGAACATCGCGGCTAGAGAGACAGACGACAGACAGATAGATGTAAACTTGACAGACAGAGAGGAGTGAAGGGTGTAAGCCTGTCAGAGAGACAGACAGCTAACAAGCATCTGACTCCTTTGAATGTGTAAAAAACTGTAACGATTAGAGCCCTTCACCTGACTGGCAGTTAAATACACAGATACTGTACAGTCACATGTTGTTGTTGTTGACAGACACAAATGATTGTTAGTCATTCTTTGACAAATAAAAAAAAAAAAAAACTGAGTGTATCAGGCCCGATACCTTAATCTAGATACAGCACAAAAGCTAATCACACTTTTATTCGATATGTATGGTAAAATGGAAAGAGACACCCAGAGAAGCGCATTCAGAGAGAGAAACTAACGTAACAAAGATCTCTGCTGTGGATTGGTGTGACCGGGAGGAGGGTGGCTGTGTATGGAGACAGAGGGAGGCTGCAGGGGGCAGTAGAGAGCTGTAAGGAATCCCAGGGAGGAGTCACTTCATGCCAGGAGAAGGGAGAAGAGTTAGAGGAAAGGAGATCGAGGAAGGGGGTGGAAAAAAAGACAAAGGGGGAGATACAGAATGCAAAATTGAACTAATAACTCCAAGAGTGAAATTAGCTGTAGCGAGTTTGTGTGGTGTTTTCTTCTCCGTCTACGGCTCTGAAGTCACACCACCGCCCCACCACCACCACCACTACTACTCCACCCATCTTCCTGTGCTTCAGCAGAGCAGGAAGTTTGTTGCCGTGGGTGAAGTGGTGGTTGCCATAGAAACTGATGCCTGTTGCCTGTCTCTCCTTCCCCCCCACCCCTGTCTCTCTCTCTCTCTCCCTCTCTCCCTCTGTCACTCTCTCAACTTTTCACCATGAGCTGTCAGCTTACTGCACATGTCACAACAGTTCCTACGTACTGTGTATGTGTGCAGTGATTAAGTCAAGCGTACACGCAGCACCACCCACTCTTTTTTTTCTGAGGCTCTGGAACATATCCACCTCTCACCAAAATATGTAGGAGAGGTGACAGTGCAACTGACATGCGGCCTGTGATCACCTTGCAGACGACGCGTGAGCAGTTCATAGACCATATATTCATCTCTATGCGTCACAAGATGAAATCACCATATGTTCATTTGTTTACTTCCTTTGCTATGCCTCCCTCTCTCCTGCTCGTGATTCTCGAACTCTCTCTGAACATCACATTTTAACACAGGAGAAGAAACACTAGATTTATTCCTGATGCATTTGAAAAACACATTCACCTGACAGTTGTGGGCAGGAAGCCTCTTTTGGGTCAGCAGTTTGCTCTGGCTCTGCTCTGCTTATGCCTCCCTTTCTTCCATGTATCTCACTCCTACCCACCCTTCTCCTTCCATTACTCCTTCTCTTTTGTATCTTCATATCACCATGGAGTCCCTCGCTTTCCATACCATAAAAAAACCTCCCGTCTCCACCTCGCCATAATCCTGGCCACCTATCTCTCTCCCTTTGCCCCATCTGTCCATCTCGGCTAGATTGGGTACGGCAGGTGTTCCCCTGACTACAACGCTTCACTGGCTGCTACTAATGCGAAATTTACCCAGTCGCCACCTGCTAGACGTCCATCAGCGTGACACAGAGTGTGTGTCTGAGGGAGAGAGTTTCACTGACTGTATTTACTGATGGAGTGCAGTTACTAAGCCTCTCTTTTTGGATGCACTGACAGGTCATTTTTAGTTAAAGATAAACATTTCACAAGAGGAAGGTAAACCTGCGTTTACACAGTCAGGCCAAAAGCAGTTCATCAAGCTACAGCCTGATTTCAGATGGTTTTTCTCAGTGATTAAAATGCAGTGATTTGTCTAATTTATCTTCACAGTCAAAGCAATAATTTGTCTCCTCTGACGGCACGCTCCACAAGGAAATATTTGGGAAAAACTGAGCGACATAAATACTAAAGCAACTATTAAACCCCTGTATTTTTTTTTATCAATTGAGGGAAAACAGATATTTCAAGCCACAAAATCCTAATTCACAAGCAGACATTTAGCTGGCATCCATCACATATTTAAAAGGACCAGTGCGTAAGATTTAAGAGGATCTATTGGTATAAATGGAATACAATATTAGTTGTAGTATGTGAGTATGTTTTCATAAGTGTATAATCACCTGAAAATAACAATAGTTGTGTTTTCATTACCTTACAATGAGACGTTTTTATCTACAGAGGGAGCGGATCCTCCTTTACGGAGTCCGCCATGTTGACCCACCATGCTCTAGATAGGGCATTTGGCGTTTTTCGCATGTTTTCCGTGTTCAGCTGGGTTGCAGCAACCACCCCACTGGATGCCACTAAATCCTATACACTGGTCCTTTTAAATAAGACTATATTGCAACTAATAAAGGAAATAATATCATTGTAAAAACAGTATGGTGACCTTTCTCTGAAATCTGAATGCAGATTTGTGAAGATTGTGCTCTTTGCAAAATGTTCACTGCATGGGTGGTTATGAGTTTATAATATCATAATGAGGTATTATATGAGGCTAAAATAACATTTCCTGGCTCCTTTTCACATTTGAGGTTTTGCTGTGTTTCTCTTCAGGGACTTTTGGTCGGTAAAACAAGACATTTTAAAGATGTCACCTTGGACTCCAGGAACTTGTGACGGGCGTTTTTAATCCACAGTTTCTAGACTGAATTATTATTTGAGTAAACAACTGGAAGATTAATTCATAATAAAAATAACTGTTAGTTACAGATATACAATATGACTCCATATCCTCTGAAGCAATGTAACAAAATGAGGAAGTGCACATTCAAAAGGCTGGAATGACAGTCACACCCTGACCAGTCTCTGCTACAAAAGACATTAACAAGAGTCTGGTCTGGCGTGTTCTTTCTTAAGAAGGCCTTTACCCTTGAGAAGTATAAACCAAGCTTGCATGTTTTTTTGGGGTTTTTTTGTACTTCTGTTATCTACTTGACCTCACTTTTCACTTTAATGCTGTGCCTATTATTGCCACTCATCTTGTCACAAAGGCAAGGAAAGCAAAAGAAAAATGACTTATAGCCACTGGCAGTGACTATTCCTGCTCTGAATTACAGGAAAATATTCAAACAACAAGGTGGATGAAGAACATGCAATATATAATTGTGTGTGTGTGTGTGTGTGTGTGTGTGTGTGTGTGTGTGTGTATAGAGAACAAGCACACACAATTTCTTCACAGTTGGCAATGTTCTTGAACCCTGCTCACTGCTTGTCGGTTCTCATTTATCACCTCTCATTAACACACACTCCAACTGATATGTGATGTGAATGCGCCACCTGTACCGATATGCACATAGCTGACGAGTCCTCATGAATATTGAGGCATATGTGGGTGTGGAAGCGGACACACAATTAGGCCGAAAATACAAAACTTGCAACTTGCGCTGCCTCCATGGCTCGGTAAAATCAATGCATTCAGGCAGCAAAAGCCAAAACATGCTAATATGGAAACAGAACAATTACTGTCGCTCGGAAAATAGAGCCAGTGTGATGTAAAACATGCAAACCAAGGCTGCTTATAGCGAACAATAGCGACTGCTGAATGGGCTGTTCAAGTTAATGCTGTAATTACGCAGTAATTATGTTGTTTACCGAATTAGCTGGCAAGAGTACACAACAAGTCTGCTGCAAAAACTGCCTACAGTATAGCCTTATAGAAAAAGTGGAAGCAGCTAAATTGCTTAGTTGCAATTTGCAGGGTGTGTGTGGGTGTGATTACCAACGTACAAATCACAGCAGAGTTGTACGCTGCACAGAAGGTCTCTCAATAGAACTACAGATAGTACTGAACCACTTCTCCAGTAAATGTATGTATCTACTTGTGTGTGTATGAACAGATATATCATATCAACCCCCCCACCCACCTCTGCTACATAAAAGAACAAGACAGTCAGAGTCAAAGAGACACAAAAAGACTATTAATGTTGCAGCCACGTCAATGCAGTCATTTTACATCTCTTTGTAGTCATTTTGTGCCTCTCTGTAGTCCTTTGATTGACTTTCCAACAAGAAATGTTAACGGTCACACTTTAGGCTCCTGTGGCCGTGCCCAGTGGGCCCATTCAGCAATCCTTCCATGACTCTGTGGTCTGTGGTACCTGCTGCTGACGTACTCCTCTTCATCATCATCTTTCTGCGGTGGCTCCGGAGTAGCAGCAGCCTGGTGCTTCTGTACTATCCTCATACCTCCTGCCTTTACTGCAAAGAACACACACACACACACATACAAATGATCAGTGTATAAACTCAGATTGAAACAGTGAGAAAATACAAAGACCCTGGATGGTGATATAAAACATTTGAGCTATATTGCATTTGAATAGTTAAGGAAAGTCATAGTTAGGAGTTTCAACTTTATAATTAACTTATGGAGAATGTATGACCTAGACATAATATTTTTTTTTAAACTACAGAGTTAATTCTTAACAGCTGCAGGACCGCTGCTCCCTTCCTGACCTTGATCTTTGACCTCACTTCAGAGGAACTGCTTACAGAAATGAGAATGTCAAAGGTCTCCAGTGCTCACACGTACACATTAACACACCTGCATGTTTGTGAAAGACTGACAGGCTTCATGCACTGTGGGCCTCCCACTAATCACAGGTTGGGTGCGAGGGGCATCTGTTATCTTACTGTGCTATCAGTCCTGCAGCTGCTGAGGCCCAGTGCCCTGCCACACTGCTCCACATGTCCACGTACACCTTATCTGTTTTGCTCCGACCTCCATCCAACCAGCCTGGAGCCTGTGACCTCCACGTCAGCGACATCCAGCAAGCAACAAGCCGCAACATTGTAACCGAAATCTGTACAGTGTACGGCGATAACCGCCAATCGCTACATTATGAGCAGGTTTAAGGAGGTAGCAAGATCTCCCACGTCAATCAGGAAGTGAGGATACGTTCGAAATTGAGAAATATGGCCATATGTAGAAATAACGCCGTAAGTCGGTGGCATCTGCAAAGCGTGCCGATTGCATAATTATTAATCATCATCATGTGATTATTGGTTGGAGACACTGCAGAAACAAAGGCCTTCGTGTTGATAGGAAGCTTTGGGAAAAAAAACAACAACACAGTAGCCCGAGCAGCTTTACCTGCAGGGAGATGTCCTCCTTTGGTTTCCACTTTCTCCTTCGGCGGCGACGACATGTCTGCTCTGATCCTGAGTCAGCGGCGGGAAGCAACCAGAGCGTCTGACAAATAATTTGCTGCCTTATTCTTCCCGAAATTGTGGACTACACTTCTGTCTGGATCGTCAACGTGGCTTTTTCCTGAGTATTGTTTGGAAACGATGCGCGATGACGTCACCCGAGACCAGGACGTGAAGAGCGCGCTGACGTCGCTCGTAGCCAGCGTGTAATGTCCAGTCTGAATGTGTGACTACCGTTTATGTGCTCCTTTTGGTACATGTATGTTGTCTTTATTATAATAAATAAATAGACTATATGAAGAAAAACCCAAATCTGAATTGTTAATAGTAAAAATAAGATGATCTGTTTGGCAAAAAGAACTTGATCACATTAGATAACAGCTAAAGACACAACATGTGCACAATATAATATTACAATATAAAAAAACGAAATAGGAAGTCATGTTTATTATTATGTGTAGAAGGTATGTGTTGTTTATTTTGTTAGCTGTTGTGTAATTGTATATCCATTTGAATTATTCCAGTTGATCCCCTGTACTCTATGGAAGCCCATTTCCACCAGGAAAAAAAAAAAGACAGATAAGACTTAGCCTTGATAATAAAAATATCTTCAAAGTTAGTCGAAATTATGAGATAATAAATTGAAATTATGAGATACAAAAGTCATAATTATGAGATAAAAAGTGTGCATGCGCCTCAATGGCAGTTGGCAATATAGTCACAGATTAGCACTTCCCGCATCAATAACTCATAATCAGTACGTTTTTAAAACACAGCGGATGCCTCTTTCCAATCGTAGTAAAGCACACAACGAGCTACAACCTCATTTTCATCAAAACAAGCCGTCCTCTGCACTGCTTGAATAACATTGATATTGAAAATTGTTGACGGTCCCTGCACACTCGTCTCATAGCCGGGTGTACATAGAGATCAATGTTATATTATATTGCTATATTGCCAACTGCCATTGAGGCGCATGCACACTTTTTATCTACATCCTTTCTAGGATATTTTTATTATCAAGTCTAAGTTTTGTCTTTTTTTTTTTCCTGGCGGAAATGGGCTTCCATAGTACTCCAACCTTTTCCCAGTATGACTTGAAAAAGAAAATAAATCATGAATGCATGTGTGGGCATAACTGCCACATATAACAAGGACTGTTTATAAAGGAATGTGACAGAATATGACAGATTTAAAGATCTAATTGAGTTAATGAGCTATGTGCTTATATAAATATTAATTGTGGCAATAATACTGTTGGCCTCCAAATATCTGAAATACACAATTATAAGTACCTAGCAGCAGTCCACCGACACACTGAATCATTTATTAGAGCAGACCTCTTCTAATGAAGCAGCCAGTTTCCATCTCTCACCTGTAAGCCGGCCATCGTGCCAAATAGCAGGAGAAGAAGCAGCAGCAGCAGCAGCAGCAGCAGCAGCAGCAGCAGGATGAGCTGATAAAAGGCAAAGGAGTCCAACAAAGAAAAAAAGAAGACAGCTCTAGGTGTGTGTGTGTGTGTGACAGTGGTGACCTGTGTGGCCACCTACTTTCTGTTTTCACACTTTAAGTCCATAGTGGTTCATTAATTGGTTGACATGACAGTGTCCTTGGGCAGAGTTGAGAATTACAGGCAAAGCCTTCAGGGTGTTATAAGTAACCAATAAAATAAAAAATAAAAATAAAAATGAAATAAAAATAAAACTAAGGATGATACAACATTTTCTAGTTATGCCTCTGCTTCTATTTGTACCGTAGAAGACTGGGAGCTCCGCAAATACAGGATATAGGTATCTATGTATAGGATTGCTATGTCTGTGTCTGTGGAGCAGACTTGTTTACTCTAGATTATGTTTATTTCCAGAATTAAAGTTCAAAAGAATTTGAACATCTGAAATACTGTCCATTATGTGATATGTCTGAGCATTACTGAGGGTGCATACATTTACATGTGTGGTCATGTGATTACAGTGTGTGTGTGTGTGTGTGTGTGTGTGGTCACAGTGATGCATGCAGGGCAATCGTCAACTCTGTAATGGCATAATTGCAGTGTGAAGTGGCAGCTGCGTTCTTCACTCAGACCATCATAAGAAGTGATGTTCACTGTGGTCACAGTCCACACACACACACACACACACACACACACACACACACACACACACACACACACACACACAAACACCCGCAGCTGCACGCACACACATTTTTGAGTACATTTGAATTATTCATTGAAATACATGACAAGACAAATATTAAGAATACAGATGCAATCAGATAATTTCCTAGACCGGTTTATAATGTCACCAAACAGCTACAAGTTTCCCACACACACACACACACACACACACACACACACACACACACACACACACAGAGCTGATGAGCAATGGGTTTTGGCAGTGGAGAGGTGGTCCCAGCATCACATTTGTCCTCAAAGTGCAAGAGTCTGTTGCCAGGGCGTTAGTGTCCCTGAGGAGGGTGTTGACAACCAATCAAAAGGCCAGGAGTTCACTCAGGATGCTGATAAAAGGATGAATTGTGATGTCTAATTAAAATGTTTGGACTTTGTTAACTCTTATTGAACAAGACAAGTTGATTTAGATGTCATTCTTGCTGATGTTGCCCAGGGGAGCCTAGGGATTACTGACAGTCTGCAGAGTTCCTATATTCTCAACATTTCTATTGACATTAAGCCTTGCCCACTGCTGTGTGTATACATCAAATCAGCCTGATTAATATCTGAGCTTCAAGGGATAAATATATTTGATTAAAAGCTTGATATTTATTATAAAAAAAATCCTCTTGATACATTAATACAAAAGTGTCTTGCTTCACAAAGCACTAAACATCCATAGGCACCAAAAAGTTGTTTACTCAGATTTATAAGACATGATTTAAAAAACACAGAATTTTGTAGTTTTACTTACCTGATAGCAATACATCTTTCAAGAGGCAGCTCATAACTGTGAATGCTTCAGCAGGGATTAGGTGATATAAAACTTAAATTTAAAGGGTTAATCCAGCAATGTAGCAGTGTACTTCCATAAAGTCGGGGAACTGGCAGCAGTGGCCAAGATATCCTGACTTTTAGCCTCCATGATCCTACACTTCCCATGATGCAGCCTGACAGCATCTTTTGTTAGGCCCTCCAATGCCTGGTAAATGTTCCCATATTTCAAACTCTACACCTCAAGTTTGAAACTCTGGCTTTCTGTCATAAATGTGTAGGCTCCATCAATTATGTTGCCAAGCAACTTGTGATTGAAAAAAGAGCTAAATTAGTTATTGGAAAAAGTATTATTTTTAACATCATGATATTGATTTCAAGTATATCAACCAGCCCTGACAGCAACCAGTCACCGGTGTTTATGTGGTTCTGACTGTAGCCGCATACATCCACAAGTGGGTTGAGTCTGAGTGTGTGTACATATGTGGCCACTAGATGGAAGAATGCAGCTTTACTACATGAGCTCAGCGTCTCCAGTTGTGTCCTGCAGGATTCATCGTCACTGTCACTCCTACAAAGCTTGGCCTGTGATGTCCCAGAAAAACTGAAGAGTCACTGATAAAAAAGGCACAACTCTGAAGCAAAAGACAAACACAGAGCTCCACATGCAGCTCATTTTTTCCTCCCTCTCACACTTTCTTTTTTGTGTCACTCTCCCTCCACCCTTTTTCTGTTCCTCGCCTTTTTCTCTCTCTGACGTGCACACACACACACGCGAGACTGAGAGAGAGAGGGAGAAGCATTCATTACTCAGGATGAAAATACATGGCACACATTCAAACACCCATAGGTGAAATCCTCTTCAGAAGTCAGTGATCTCCACACCTGCCCATGGCTGATATGACTGTATATATGTGTGTGTGTGTGTGTTGCCTGGGCCTTTGAGAGGAGCACTCTCAGTGACGGCTTACAGAGAGACAGAATGAGGACGTCACAGGTGAGTGAATTTGCTCAAACTGACAGGTGTACACACATACACGCACAGTCTTTCTCTTACACACATGCAATCATTCCTATAACACATACATTCTCTGTTTCTGTCTCTCCCTTCTCTCTCTCTCTCTCTCCCCCCCCCTCTCACACAGCACACACACACACACACACACACACACACACACATTGATGTAGCTCTCTGGGAGCCAACTGGGTCCTCTGCAGCAGTGATATCACACATGAATAACCAAGGCTTCTTCTCTGCTCTGCAGCATTGACTATTCAATACCTGACAGGGCGCCTTATGGTGTGTGTGTGTGTGTGTGTGTGTGTGTGTGTGTGTGCGCACACATGTTATTGTGTGCATGTGACAAAGAACCATCCATATACATTTTGTTGCGTGCGGTCACGTTAATCATAGTCGAGCTGAACCAGGGTGGAAAGTGAGAACAGGAAAAAGAGGGGAAGTGGGGCAACAAGCAGATTGATTAGCAATAATGTAAGGCAATATTGATCATCATAGGTTTACCCCCTTTGCTCTAGTTCTCCTCCACAAGGAGGCTGAGGGGTCGAAATTAGTTAGAAAACAGCACACCTAGAGCTGAATTTTCTCGCAAGCTCTTAGAAAAGTCACATACGTACTGTGATGGAAGTTTTCCAGCTGCCTCAAAGCTGGGTGTACCCGAGGTAACCATCACTGTAATGGCACCACAGAGACATCTGAGTGCAAAGTACTCACTCATCTCTGTATGGTTTTTGGTGTTATTGATGGATTCTGTTGAATTCTTTTGTTGATGAAAGGTGCCCTGGTTTTGCTTTGTTCTGCATACTGGATCGAATTCAGTGGCTGCTGCGTTAAAAATAAAACTTTTTTTTGTACAAATCTGTTCATAGGTTAATGTTGAAACAGCTTCAGCTGTGTAAGGAGTTCACAGGCTTCAAACTCCTGCATGGAATGGACATCTGCTGTATGCATGGCTCTAGGGAATGGCAATATTATTTTCTTTCTGCTTTTACAGGCAGCCACTGATCTAAAATTTCCATGCCTCGTGAAAATCAATTACAGACTAATAAAACGTACTTGAGTAAGCAATCTACTATATAATATTAAATAAAAAAACAAAATGAACAAGGGATAACACAACTGCACATTTAATGTCTCACCTCTTCCTCTTCATGCACCGAAGTGTAGGGATTTATCACAGCTGTGATGTTTTGTTCAAACATTTTATTCCTGCTGAGCTTTACACCAAGGTTTTTCTGTCACTACTGATTTTTTGTGGCTATCTTCAGCTGTATTAATCAGCACTGTTCTGTCTTAGTGCCCTGTGGAAGAATTCTCAGCAAGGATCAAATTGAAACATCCTGCCACTTCCCGCAGGTGTAAATGAACCATGATAACACCCATGTCAAACAGTAGTGAACATCTCGCTGTGGGGAGGCTCCCTGCCATGTTTTTTTTTTTTTTTCTTCTGTTGCTTAGCTGGTAGATGCAGCAGAATTTATGACAGCAGGGGAAATGAGAAATGAGAGGTACATGTACTTGATACAAATAAGTGGGCATTTGGGAAGACTGCTCTGGAGTCCTTGTTTGCTAAAGCCTGTTTTTCTGCCTTCTCCTCTCCCATACTTCATGTCTTCAATCCCTCATCTCAGTGCTGTGTAATTTTACCTCCATAATCACACTCCATCCTTCTATTTACCTCTTGGTGCAGCCTGTCAGCTATCTCTATCAAACAGCAAAGCTCAGAACACCCTATTAGCAAGTAAGCCACACACCCGAAATTTCAATTTTAGCAATCAAAAACACACAATCAATATTTTGTGGACGGCTCAACTATGTGTATTGTAAAAGGGGTTGCTCGCAGATGAACCTACAATTATCACAAATCTCAACAGTTCCCCTCAGTTCTACAGAATTTCAAACAAGAAAGATCTAAAACTTGGGTTTATACTAAGGGTGCTCCGGTCAGGGTCTTTGAGGCCAATCACCGTTCACCCTTTCTATTTAAAGCCTTATGTTTATATTGTCGCCTTATTCATTTATCATATCATCTTAACAACATTGTATATTAAGTATTCAAATGTATTCATTATTAAATTATGAATTGACAACTGTGTACTTAAACTGCAGCCTATTCCTGGTCATTGAGAGCAGCTTAAAGATGAATAGTGTTTCTCAGAGAATGACAGTATAACTGTGGAGGGTATATTTCAATTTGGTCATAGGTTATTTCTTATTTCCCCTCTTCCTCTACTTGGCTATCCACCTTATTTTGGTGTATTATTGTTTATTCACAAATACTTTGTGCACTTGCTTTTTCACTCATCTTTCGCTCTCACACACACACACACACACACACACACACAAACACCGGCTGGCCTGCCTCTTTTTGCTCCTCTCTCAATGTTACTTTGTTGGTCAGCAGTAAGTTTTGTAAAGTTGTCCAAGAAACACAATTCATGTTTCCACCAGCATCTCTCTCTGTTTCTCTCTGCAAAATACTAAAATGAGTTCCTGACTGTTAATATACTGGGCTGCCCGCCCAAGTAAATCTATCCTATGTGTGTCCAAGGCAGAATAACTTTCCTGTGGAATAAGATAAATGTGTCAGCGGATCGGCTCTTCTGATCTGCGTTTATAAAGACCGCTGATCAAACAAATTAGAGCGAATATCGGCCGATCAGTCGAAGTTCCCTTATGTCCAGCACCAAATGACAGATACAGTTAGTCAATAGCTTGTGAAAGTGTAGCATTTAGCAGCTAAGAGACACATATTTCCTCAGGACTTGGTAGAGACCAATAACGGTCCTGAAAGTAGAATAAATACTTATTACTTTTTACTCTACCTATACTTATGGCGGGTTCAGACTAAACAATATTTTTGTATGGTTATTGGAACACATTCTAAAATATGTCATGGAAGGCCAAAAAATTCTAACATGCTACTTTTTCTGGTGGATGTCTTGAGGCGTACCAGGTGTTGGTTGTTATCTACAACACACTGCATGGGGTAAAACAAGCCAACCCAATGCCCTATGTCTGCTGGGCTATAATCATGCTGATATCATGTAGTCTGAACTCAGCATAGTATTTATCAGGTGAACTGTGACCTCAAAATAAATGGATATGTTTCTTCTGGATATGGAAATAGGTAACTGTTTGCTATCAAGTTCACCATATCAACTTAACATGGATAACAAGTCAGTATTGTGTTTAAAGTTTGTTTCCGCAGCCCCAAAGTGACCAAGAAATCAGTTATTAAGGCTTAAGTAACTTAAATTAGTTTCAAGGCAAAACATTTTCTTTTCAACAGTGACTGTTTCACTTTGAATAATAAATCCACTTACTGTGTTTGCATGTTTCTATGAGTGTCACTCATAAATTTGATAATAATAATTAGCACATATGTATTTACCTGCTATAAACAGGAGGCGTCTCAGGGTAGATGCAAATGCCAAAACTTTTTAAGCTGTGATGTGTTCGGAGCTTTAAAAACAGCAGCGCATATGATTTGAACTGTAGCTTGTCCCTGAACAGGGCCCTAATTTCAGCTGCCAGCTGTTACAGGCTGATTTGACAGACTCCTCTTAGCTGATGAAAAATAAAATAATTTTATTTTCTAGGGCATTTCTCATTTGCCATTATCTTTTTATAACTCAAAAAACCTAGTCTGAAGTTTTCTAGTTTATCCAAGATGTTGTTTCCAAGACCTTGTACTTCCACTGCTGCTGCTAGTACTCACATTGTTTACTACTATATTATAATGCCGGAAATTCCGACATCGTGTAAGTAGTCTCCTTGTCCTTCCCCATTTCTTCTCTCCACTTATTTTCCTACCTTTCCATCTTCTTCTCTCACCCATCCTACTGGTCCTCCTTCAAGCTGCACCCTTCCCTCTCCTTCGCTTTCAGATGAGAGCATTAATTTCTCAAGGTCTATCTGTGGCAAACAGTGGCTCCATGGAGTCTCACTTCTCCTTAAACACAAATTGATTTCACGCTCAAATCCTCCGAGTATAAATCACAGACCCTCCACCTGCTCCCCTCTATGTCTCTGTCTCCTTCTTTTTCCCTTACATGTCACTTTGTGTCTGCCCTCCCCGCCGTCACGTCCTCCCCGGCTCTCTGCTGACATGCACCTGCATGCACATATGTGGACACACACATACACACACCTTTGGGTCCGGCCTGAGGTGTGTGACAGCTAAATGGGTAGTGATGCTATGAGAGTTAGAGGGAGAGGAAGCTGGGAGAGAGGGAGTGAAACAGTGAAGGCCGGAGGCATATGCAGGGTGGAACAGGGCAGTTTCTAGAAAGGCTGTGCGTAGGAAAATTGAGGAGCTATTTTCATGCCACATTAAGTTACACCTGCCTTCCACTATGGGACTGTGCTCAGACAGAGGAGGCTTGCCTCTATTGTGAAGGCTAATAATCAACGCAATGGAGTTATTACCCAACACTACATTTCACAGGCCTAACCTAGACAGCATCAAAGAAGGTTAAGGGAGGGAGAGAGGAGTGGGAGACATGAATTCCAATGGATTGTAACAAATGCTGCTACCTCCAGCTCAGCCTCGTTCATTTAATATGCTGCAAGTTCAGTTCCGTCTCAGAATGGGCATGTGGATGAATGGGATCAAAGTCGTAGGAGGCGACACAATAAGGGAACAAAACAATGAGAAAAATACATAACAGGAATTTCCATTACTGCATCTTTGATGTCTGTCCACTGTCATTAATGTGACAATAGAGGCTGGTGACTGGAGGAGCCCTTCCACTGGCTTTACACTTCAGTGTTATTATTATTATTTCCACCACATCCCACCACAGTCACTCTGGGGCAAGACCACAGTCAAAATAACCTGTCATGCTTATACATGCCTATCACCGCTACACTGTGTAAGTACATTAACGCTATGGCATCTGAAAGGGGTCATTATCAGTACAAGAATGAATAGGGCTGATATCATACAACATGCTGCAGCACGCCTGTCAGTCAAGTCCCCAGCGAATATGTTTGTGTGAACAGATGATGGTATCAAGATGTTAACAGTGTTGCTTGTCAGCCGTAGGGGACAACAGTGGTAAATTGTCTGTGTAAAAGCAGCTTGAATTTATTAACATTGTTTGCATTGTGTAGAGTATCGGACGTCTATAGAGCACTAATGTATGTATTTATGGCTCTTAAATATGTTTATGTTTATTATCATATGTGCTCCAGCTTGCGCATAGAGATGCATAAGATCCCTACTGTAGGCAACTTGAATATGAATATTTTAGTTTTGAAGACGTTTCAAGAAATTTTTCCAGTGCCATACAGAACAGTTTTATACATGCGTACTGTAGTGGCAACCGAATGACCATCTGTAAACTACAGTGCAATCCAATGCAATAGATTTGAAATGAATACATTTGTGAAGCTAACATTATTCCATAACATTGTGGGGTGTTAATACAATGGTTAAAGTCAAAGCAGCAGCATCTTGACTTTCAGCCTGTAACATAGGTCACACCCCCAAAACCCTGGATCTTACACTCCTTATGATGCAACTAACGTCTTTCATTAGACCCTCCCTACCAGATTAATGCCATAAACTCCAATCCCTCATAAGCAGGCTTTCTGTTGAGGTCTCAAGTCGATCCTGATCAGGGTGATTTTCTCAGACTTTAGAAAGCTCCTCCAAAGCCACAGAAGACATTACACAAAATTTGGCAGGCTGTATAGTACTCCTCCTGAAGAGTAAACTGAACTACACACGTGAAATCACCAGAGTGCCTCTTTTCATGTGGTGATGTTTTATGGATTTCATTTTAAAATTTTGTACTTAACTTCTTTTGTCTACTGGACACATATGATGTTGAATCTAACGCTTGGTAGGGACAGTCTGAAACTGCTAATTCAAAGCTTTCCAAGGTAGTGTTCGCTGTAGGGTTACTGTATTGCTTTAAATTATACAGGTGTTCATGCTCTTGTACACTGTCCACTTTCAACATATATTTACAGTACTTACCATCTATTAAAATGTTTACACTCAGTAAGCATCTCTTGGTTTTGCCTGATTGGATACGTGAGCAACTTCATTGCCTGTTATTACTTTTCCCATTTTTTTACAGAACTGTTTTTTGAAATCTCAGAAAGCTCAGAAACCTAAAGGAGGGCTATGGGAAGGAAAATGTTCTGACATCATGCTATTAACTCTGTTAGATCTTCAAAGTCACCTGAAGCCCTTTTGAACAAAAGACAGGCTGAGAGAAAGAGCACAAACATGTGAATTAATCTAAAACACATCAAAGTGCATCAGATTAACCCACACCATACACCGCAGGATTCCTTGCGAGAAAAACACTTTATATATGCGAAGAAAGCACCTGACAGAGCTGCTAATTCAGAAACGAACTGGATGTCCCTATCCAAAACTTAATTTGTTAAAGAACAGTGGAGACCATAGTGTTTGATTGCAAAGAGTCTTTTTATTTTTCCTTGTGTTCAAGTACGGTCCTCTCTCAGCAGGGTCATCTAAGAAGCATGGACACACAATAACACACAACTCGCACCAGAGCCTGAGCATCTTCAGGTGGGATTTCTCTTTTGTCTCGATTGGGGGGAAGAGAGGAGTGGGGGGGGGGATTGAGGGAGAGGGGCCTGATCAGCAGCTTCCACGTTTAGGTCAAGTGAACAAGAGTCCTGTTGTACACCACATAATCATTTTTTCTCTGCAAACATTTGTTGCATTTAGTGACACTGACATCTGCACATAAAAATTATATATATATATTTATATTTATATTCATATATTCATAGATTTGTCATTCTATATCAACAATTCATTCTAGTGATTTTTACCTTGGTTTTTCATGTTGTAAAACTGGACAAACTGTCGGTAGGAATGCCTTGTTTGGACACTGATTTATACAGGAACGCACACGCACATACACGCAATAGAGGCATACTCACACTACTACACACATGCATGCATAGATACGCTCGCTCAAGTTTACGTGTACACAAACATTCTGTCACATACATGCACACATACAGAAACACGCACACGCGCACACACACACACACACACACACACACACACACACACACACACACACACACACACACACACACACACACACACACACACGTGTCCCCACGCACACAAATGCCCACACAAGCTCATCCAAAACAGAGAGGCAGGTCTGTACATCTATGGGAGGGAGATGTTATTCATGATCCCCAGCAATAAGTACGGCTTCACCTGATTAAAACACAAGAAAATAAAAAGTTACAAACAGCAGAGGGAGTCATCTAGTCATTGTCTGTAAACTTCGACAGAATGTCCTTTTAAAGTCTTTTAGGACTGGCCCATGAGGTGTCAAAGTTTGGCACAATGTCATGTCTCATATCGCTCTCTCTTTACCTCTACTGTACACTGAGATGTACAATATTCACGGTGGCTCTTGCTGGACAGACCAGTTTCTATGCACAAGTGATGATGAGAAACCACTGAAAATTGACATGGTCAAACATATCAGCTCCCCAAAAAGGAAAAGACAACCCTTTCCAGAGACAGAGAGTGTGCTTTAAACATACACATATATTCTTTAGGCAGTGAAAAAGCACTTTTGTTGACGGGGAACTCTGGAGTCTGGATGCTGCTCTGCCGATCTGATGCTCTGGCAGCCTTGAACTGCTCTTGACGTTTGAGCATGTCCACAACGAAATTCACTTGATGGAGAGAGAAAAACAAATACTGCAGGGTTTCCTCTCTGGCTAGGAAAAGGGCAAAACAAAGTTGTCCACTGACATCCATCCTGACGATGTCTGTCTTTTTCTGCTTCTTGTGTCCACGTTTCACTTGTTTTTGTTGCTTTTGTTGTTTCAGTC
Source organism: Dicentrarchus labrax (assembly GCF_905237075.1). Lineage (NCBI taxonomy): Eukaryota > Metazoa > Chordata > Actinopteri > Moronidae > Dicentrarchus > Dicentrarchus labrax. The sequence goes on along the minus strand of NW_026136709.1, from coordinate 10,165,501 downwards.
AGTAGTCAGTCATGGAAAAAATAATAATTTCATAAGTGGCCCCATCAAAAACATGTGTAATATACACACTATATCACCTTTGAACTGTACACAGAAAATAAAAATGCTTTTTTATAAGTGAAAGTTTAGAAAAGTACAAATAAAAAAAGATGTAAAAGAATGGCGACAAAAAACGAAGTCTCTTGAAGATGACATTCCTTAAAAACAAATTCAGTTGCCTCTGTAGGCAAGGCCATCGCAAACAAAAAAGGGGGGGATAAAAGCAATGCTACGTTTGTCACTTGGGTGAAATGGTAAACATCCACTTCTTGCCTTGTGCCTGATGTGCTTTCATCTTTTTCTGTGCTTTTATTCCTCCTGACCTCCTCAAGGACCCTCATGCCATCTTTGTGTCTCTTCTCTTCCTCTCTCTGTCTTCGACAAAAGGTCAGGCCACTTCCTGCTCCTACAGAGTAAGAGCTCACCCTCATCTGCTCCCCATTATTTCTTGATCCCATCCCTCTTGCTCCTCTCTAGGCCTCTGCATGCTCTCTCTACCTGGTCGTTTTCTCTCTTCTCTTCTTTTTATATTCCCCTGCCCACTCCTCTCTGATCCTTTCATACACACTTCTTCATATCTACTCCCAACTTATCCACTCACCGGTGCAATGGAGCTGACTTTGAAGAAATAAAGCGGTTTGAAAAAAAAAGAAAAAGGGAAATGTCGGCATGCACATGCACAGTCTCTCTTTGTCACTCGACCTGACTTCGCTTCTTAAACCCCATCTAGCTCTGATTTCCCACTTATTTTAGAGAACACAAATTTCCTGCCACTGGCTACGAGTTCCCGTTTCAACATGCCACTTGCTGTCACCTTGTGTTAATCTGCTGTTGATCGCTTGCAAAAATAATCCCTTTCACACACGCACACACAGACTCTCTTTTGCCCCCCCCAATCATCATAGTCTAACTAGACCCAGGAGTCAGGCGAGGCCGGGTAGTGGCTGGTCTCGTAGTTCAGTTCGCTGTATGGCCGAGAGGCCGAGTAGAAGTCTACGTAGTTGCCAGTGGATTTTAGGCCCAGATGCATGCGTAGGTCTTCCCGTGGGTCTCGGGGTGGTCCAGTGGAGCTCGGAGGCTGCTGGGGTTGGGCCTGAGGCTGGGCCTGCGCCTGGATCTGCGGCTGCGGCTGGGATGGAGGAGGTGGAGGTCCCTGGTCCTCGTAGTAGACCTCATCAAAGCTCCGGCTCTGGCTGTGAGGTGGAGGCTGCGGTGGCTGAGGCTGGGGGAAGGAAGGAGGGGGAGGGTAGGGGTCGTAGTCTTTTAGCACGGCTGCTGACGGGCTGTCCTGCTGGGGCTGTGGGGGCACGACGCAGGGCTGGACCGGAGCCTGATGGGGGGCCGGCGGAAGTGGCGGAGAAGTGATGTGAGGTGGGGGTGAAGTACAGTGAGCAAGAATGGAGAGTCATAGAAATGTGAGTAGTGGGAGCCAAGTGAAAAGAGGAGAGGGAGATAAAGGTGGAAGGATGAAGTGGAGAGGAGAGTGGCAGGTGAAGAGTGAGCACATGGAGAAGAAGGGTTTGAAAGGCAGGCAGTACGGGTAAAAAGGCTCAGATAGGAATCAGTTGGGAAGGGACTCATGCTGTGAATTCTCTATTACATGCAGGCATTGAAGGGGGCAATTTATCTCTCACACTGTAACTCTCACTAGCTAGTTGAGTGTGTACTTGCATGTAGATGTGTGTCTGAAAATGCAGTCATATGTGTAAAAACCCTTTTGCTCACACAGCCATTTCAGTTATTTAGTAGAGTTTAACTGCCAGTGGTAAAATCAAAGTTTGTAACCAGACAAAGGAACATTAATTATGTATTTTATACAGATGATGAAGAAACCAACACTTCTGTTCTAATGTCCCCTGTCAAAGGCTATGATGCTTTCTGTTACCCCTCCCTCTTCACCAGCAGAGTCATCAAACAGAAGCAAATAATTAGCGCAATCAACCGGGGTAGTGATTTTAATTGCCAGTCGGGTGTGGTTTCAGGTTGCAGTGGCGGATGCTGCCTGAGCTGAGGGCGTGTCTCTACTGCACACACTGCCAGTGCGTCTCTTATCACAGATAGACACCTTCTGTGTGCGTGTGTGTGTGTGTGTGTGTGTGTGTGTGTGTGTGTGTGTGTGTGTGCGTCTTCCATCCTGCTGCTATCTCTCCTAATGACCACCTTGTCATGACAGCATATGCCAATTTATGAGAGCCCTGATGACACGCATGCTGGTGCTGGTGTGTGACTGTGTGTGCATATAAAAGTGTGTAGTACATTTATAGAGCACTATTAACTCACCTGGTTTTGCTTAATGTCATCGCTGGCAGTCAGGTAAGAGTTTCGGAACAACGTAGACGTCCCGCAGGATACTTGGACTGGATAGATGGAGGATAGAAAGAAAGGCAACACTTTAATGTGAATGAATGATAAAGATAACTAGCACCACTATTACTGCTAATAATAATAATAATTCAAAGACCAGAACCATGGGAAACTCCACTAGTCAAAAACCTGTTAGAGTCCCAATTTTGCTGCAGTTTGCCTAAAAAAAGTTTGGCAATTAGTCTATCCCTCGTGGCCTCAGGAGAACATTGTGAGAGAAAGACAAAAAATGAAAGAATAGAAAAGAGAGCAATTGATATAAAGAGGTACACAGACAAGAAGAGAGAGACAGGAGGAAAAATAAACAAAAAGTGAGAGGAGAGACTGAAAGATTCTGGACAGAAAGACAAAGAAGGAGAAGAATCAAAGTGTGTGAGTTGAAGAAGAAAAATAGTGTGAGGTTGAAAAAAAATACAGACGAGGGGAGAAATAGGGAATGAAAGTAGAAGAGAAAGAAAGATAAAGAGGGGGATAAAATAGAATCATTTAATTATTCTCTGTCTCTCCATCACACACAGACACACACGCACACACACCTGCCATGCCGTCTTTCCGGGATGTGTGCTCTCCTTTGTTGCTATGGAAACCAGCGTTGGTTGCCGTGGAATCGTAGTCCATCTTGCGTTCCTTCAGACTCATCATCTCTCTGGGGGAGGCTGGAGCGCTCGCTACACACACAGACACACACACACACACACACACACACACACACACACACACATACACACACACACACACACACAAAATAATGAGCAATAAACCCAGAGCGGCATGCGCCTCACACTCTGCGTGCTTATATCTGTGTGTGTGTCTTTCAAGGTGCACAGTCATTATTCATCATTTAGCTTGTCGGCATAAAGGGTCACCTCCAGCACGTTAAAGGACTTCTGAGAATTTACACACACATACACACACACACACACACACACACACACACACACACGTTTGAATATTGAATTTCACATCTGGCACACATTTTCTCAATTCAGACAATCAAGCGGCACAAGTGTTCCAGCGTGCTGGCTGATTTCAAAACTATTTTACCTCTTCAACTTTTCTATTTCTGTCACTCTCTCAAGCTTTGAGAGCAGCTCTGTTTTTCACACATGAATGCTATTTTTCACACATGCCTGTGTGCGGCCATGTATAAACAGACACGCACAGGCAAGGACAGATCCAGGACCCATACTGTAAATACAGTGCCCCCCGTTTTTTTGCACACACACTCAGTATGTCACAATGTAATCCCCTTATAGCATACTTAAAGTGCTTACTCAGTCCCTGTTATCTTGACACATCGAATTGCCAGAATCCTGCCTACCTGTGTATCAGCCCCTTCAGTCTGCTTAGCTAAACATTCCTATAACTACCCAGCACACATACAGTATATATGTACTATACAATTATATGTGAAGGACATTCTAAAAATAAGATGTTTGGACCTGTTGAACCAAACTTTGAGCAGATGACTGTTGGACTGTAGATACTGAAGAGAAACACATATGCATCAATAGTCAATATATGCACACATGCACGGTTCATGGAGAGCACCATTCTCAGTTGCACAAGCAGAAACATTTCCAACACAAAAAAGATGTGAGGCACGCCAAAAATCAGTATAAAGAGCCTTTGTTCTCTTTAGCTGTTCTCCTACAGTATACCCTGATAAAAGCAGCAGGGCAAAACACAAATATGACTAGCCAAACAGAATAAAGGCTTTTAAAGTCATTTTTGGTGTGCCTTGGAGTCTCACTTTATCTATCTGAATACTAAAGGACAACTTTTTTTTTATCCAGGCTTTCAATATTTGACATTAAAAGCAAGGAAACATACACATTATTAGATGATTAGCGACTATTTAGTTGTGGTGAATTATATTACAAACATTTAGTAAAGCAAGGGCAATTGAGGAAGACAGGAGCTACAGGCTTTTATAATGTTTTGACACTTTTGATATTTAATTCTTAGCACTTGACACCTCTGCAGCGGATTCCATTAAGGTGGATGCTCAAACCTGTCACCGACACCCCCAGAGACAGTGCCATCGCTACTGGTTACGGTTACCGTGGGGACCTGACTAGTAACTGCTGGATGTGAGAGCCTGGGAGACTCGTTCTATCAGCGCAAAACACAGCAGGACCCTGTGGGGGCCATGATGGATGAAAAGGTCTCTCTCTCCGTTTGTATCTCCCTCTGTCTCTTTACCATCCTCGCAGCCTGCAACCTCCCCTACTCCTCTCTATCTCTTTCACACTTTTACCGCTCTATCCTCACTCTCTCACTCTCTTTCACTCCTCCTCTCCCTGTGTGCCTGCACGCCATCATTACTCCTTCTGCTTTGATCCATCTCTAAGGGGCCGGATTGCAGTCTGGAGCATATGCAGAGAGGAGATACAGATGCATGTGGGTGTGTATGTATGTGTGAGAGTGTGTGTGCGCACATTGAGGCAGCCCGTAAAGAGAGAGAGATCAGAGGGAGAGGTGAGAAGAAAGTAGGATTACTGCAAAGAGGAGGGGGAGGAGAAGAATGAGACGGATGAACGAGAAGGGGCGGATGACCGGAAAGGCGAGGGGTGTTGAGAGGGGACGAACGGGAGAGAAGATGGGAGTAATTTCCAGCCATTTTCCCATTTACCTCACCTCCTCCACTGTACTAAAGACATACACAAATCTCTCTCTACGCACAATGATCTCAAAACTCCCTATTTTCAATGTCGCTGGCCAAAGTCAAATGCTCATCCTTCACTTCCTCCTCACTGCATTAACCATCCCTCAATCCCTAATTCTTCTTGCCTCCTTGCTTTTTCTCTTTATCTCCCTCTCTGTTTATCTCACCCTCCTTTCTGTCTCCTCTCTCTCTCTCTCTCTCTCTCTCTCTCTCTCTCTCCCTCTCTCTCTCACACACACACGCGTGTGCGCGCGCACACACACACGCAAATACATGTTTTCTCTCCCACTTCCACTCCCTCTGTCTCTCTCTTTTAGCTGGGTCCTTGAAGACCTCTCTAAGCCGGGAGGAAGGAAAAGTACTTTTCTGCCTCATCAGCTTGCTAAGCCCGGTGTGGAGAAAGCACAGCTAAAGGCTCTTCTGATGCTAACAGCTAATGCTAATGCGCCCTTTGCTAAGCATGAAGGCCAATGGGCTCAAGCTAAAGGCTAACGATAATCATACTTTACAGCATGAAAGCCTGTGGGTGGCGAGCACTGACGCTAACAGCTATTTAGCCCCAGTGTAAAGACTGATCAACTAGTAAATGTTGATGCTTCTGGCTAATGTCTAAATTATAACTCATTAGAATCCATGTGTGTCCTGTACCTTCTGGTTGTATTCATGTCCCACATACATTTTCACACATGTAAATTCTTAGTTAGTCTTTGCACCTTTTGCTGGACTAAATTCATTCCAAGGGGGGACCTTAGTCAGTAAAGGGGAGATGAGAACAAGAATTTATAACTTAACCAAACCTGAATATAATATAACCTTTAATTTGAATACTTGCTGTTTTTACAAACTGTTTTCAATCATCCTGCCACCTGCCAATATTTCAACATTTTGGGAAATACATTTTTTCTTAGTGAGATTGATACCACTAGTCAATAGCTCTCAGCAAGAAAAGAAATAGGCATATTTCCCAAGAATGTGATCTACTCCTATCATCTAATAGTAAAACATCACCAAAGAAACTATTGCTCTAGATCCTAAACTAATCCCATGTTTGCTGTAACCTTAATATCATTCAGCTTTCCTCCAATTTATAATCTTGAATTTTATCAATAACTATAACAACAACAAGACCTTGATAAAGCGGGCAGCTGATTGGCTGTGATAAAACACCTACTGCCCTTGACTATTTCTGTCTCATCAGCTCTGGCCATATATCTTCCAAATTTTGGGGGTGACGACAGTCCACAATCTCTCTGCCCCTTTTTTAAACAACTTCTGCACCTGAACTTCTCAAGACCCAGTGATCTTGCTGAGACAGCGTATATTTAGACCAAATTTAATCCTAACTCTAAATTTAAATACATTTATTTAGGAGTATTTCACTTGGTAAAATTGTCCTTAGTTGAAACTGGTTGTTAAGAGAACCAAGGTACAAAAAGGAAAACACACACGCATGCGCACTAACACATACATAATCTCTTGTATTGTAAGTGTCATGTGTTCCTCACCAGAGCGGTTATTTGGGGACGTCCTGACGGGGGAGACGGAGGGAGTTCGTGAGGAGGAGTAGGGCCTCTGTCTGTCTCTCTCTATCGTTGAGGCAGAGCCCACAAAGTGATACTGGGAGTAACCATCCTGCAAAACAAACACAAAAACAAAGAAAAAAAACGGTTACAATTTGTGACAAGTAACATTATACAACGATGTATACAAAAGGGGTCTACAGTCAAGTATAGTAACTTAGCTTTTGAATATTTCTAATACTTAGAAGTATTTGGGAAACTTTACAAGAGCTATAGCATATTATATATGGCAGTTACTTATTTTTATAATCAAACTACTGTAATCACAATCATTTTGGTAGAATTTATTTATAGCCTTAACTATATTTAGGAATATGTATATTTTAAACTGCTCATGTAAAATCACCCACCAATCTTCTACTTTCAGTTAAGCAGATTTTTTTGTTCCAGTGGATGAAAAGAAAAAACAATTTCAAACAATCTCGAGGATGGAGTCAGTTTTGTAGGAAGTGTAGGAAGTGGCACTTCAAAAATGGCTGCAACACTGAATCAGTATTGAAACAACTACAGCACTATAGTACTGTAGTTGTTTGAAGATAAAGCCCTCCATATATCCATGATGCAGCACTTACTCATTCAAAAGCGTAGAAGAGCTGTTTAAGGCCCCAGTTTTAGGCACAATTGGTAGTTGACTCCCGCTATGATATACAAGCTGAAGACACACTCCCACACAATTTTGTACATAGGAAAGAAAGAAACACTGACTGAAATGGTCAGGGGGAAAAAGTTTGCCCTTGCTGTCCTTAGTTGTTTGTCACAAAAAGCAGTCGTGTGTTAACTTTTGTGTGTTTGAAAAAAGACACATTTCTTTAAGAAACTGGATTTCAGTATTGGACTTCTTGAATTTACCGACCTGTGGTAGGCAATTAAAAATGTGTTCTGGACACTGAAGGACACAAAACGCCCACATGTGCACATACAACTGTCCACACCACAAATGAACACACTTGCATCAAGCCTGAGCTTAGTGAATATCCCACTGTCCTTGCAGAAAAAAATTAATACAACTAACAACTCCACAAGCATAATTACTGCCAAGCCAATGACTTTGTATCTGCATTAGTTTAGTAGTGATTGGAGCAAAGCCCTTTTCATGAAAATGGATTATGAGAGTCAACAACAATCACAGAGCTGGAACCAAATTCAATTTAGCATTAAGATAATTGGGTACCTCTGAAAGCAAAACACAAGCAGATGATAAAAGATAATGGAGACATGTTAGCTTGAGTGTGAGGGCCTCGTCTCAGCAGTGGGAAACTGGTTGGACTGACTGTGAGCACACGGGAGAGGTGAATCACTCCAGTACAGTTAGGCTGGAGAGGAGGAGAGGAGGAGAGGGAGGGGAGGAGAATGAGACGACTGAGAGATGGAGGAGATGAGGCAGAAAGAAAGGGAGGAGGGACAGACAGGGCAGAAGCTGAGAAAGACAAAAGATGACAGAAAGTAATGAGAGCAAGGAGGAGGAGGGAGATGGAGGGAGAGTAATGACAGGAGAGTAAAGATAGCAAGAGGAGGAGAGGGGTAACAAGAGGGAGGGGTGCAGAAGGAGAGGTAGAAAAGGAGGGAGAGGGAATTAGGCTGGAGTGAGCACAGTCCCACGTCCTCTCCTGACTCCTATTTCCTGGCACAGCACCGAGGACTAATGGAAATCTGGATCCTCTGACACACAGTAGTTCAAAGGTAGCTCTCCTCCAGTCTCCACCACTCTCCCTCTCTCCCTCCTTTATACTTCATCTATTTATCCACCACTCCTTCAGTCTTCTCAACCACCTTGTTTTACATTCTCTTTCTCCTTCCGCCCCCCCAACACATCTCATTATAAACCATGTAACCTCCCAATGGTACGGTGGACCGCTGTGCAATTGGACACTGTCAAACTGTCATGCTGCTCAAATGAACACAGTCACTGAATATTGAATGATGAATGTATTTTGCAGACTGATGTGTCAAGTCTGCTGTCTAGAAATGTGCTTCACAAATGGAGTCCAGGAAAGATCCACAGGGGTCCTTAAGGTGCCCCCGTAGCAAAATGAGGAACAGTTCAACTTTACGATAACTGAGTTCGCAAGATTGATCAGAGAAGAGAGTGTAGAAAACGTTATATAAAAAAAATGTATCAAAATGGCTGTCATAGCCATAAATTTCACACGTATTATCTTAGCTTACAGTTTCCTCCCTTTTTCCCCTCTCACTATCTGACAGTATCACATACTGTGTATTCTGTATCAGCGTGTTCCAGCTCTTCATTCAGTTTACCCCATTAATTCAGCCTGGCAAACTTGGTATCTTGGAAAAAAAAGTTTTGTGGGGTTTGAACAGTTTGACTGCACAGTGTTAGTTTGTAATCTCTGGCCCACCAGCAGGTCAGTGAGGTTTAGTAGGTTCAATAAATATTAAATCAACATCAAAATCTGACATGGGATCAAATCAGACAGCAGCTAGTTTTTTGCACCATATCCACGATCCAATGCTCGTTCAGTGTGGTGCATACTGTGAAACCTTGTAAGCTGACAGCATGTCACCACACATACAGACAGACAGCTCCATGCAGAGTACCTGGTCTTTCTGACTCTCACCTCTTCTCCTTGTTTTTCCTCTTTTTCCTTCTCTTTCCACCCACATCCTTTCTCACACTCAGTCTCTAACACTCCTTTCAGCCTCTACTGTAAAAATGAGTCTTAAAAAAAAAAAAAGGGGGGGGGTGTTGCTAGGCAACCATTCTGCCTGTTGCTCCCACCATCACTGGATGCTTAGTTGAAGGTCGTAGGACTGCGAGGTAAAAAGCGATTACTGCCCCAACAAATGAGGGTGTGTGTGTGTGTGTGTGTGTGTGTGTGTGTGTGTGTGTGTGTGTGTGTGTGTGTGTGTCTGGCAGCGCTCATGCTAGAGAGCAATTATGGCAAAAATTGTAAAAGGTTACACATGATGAGTGGTGGGTCCCCTCTGGGCCTCGGCGACCACTGAACATTGTCATTTTTTCAGTCCTTCAATCCTTTTTCTCTCTCTCTCTCTCTCTCTCTCTCTCTCTCTCTCTCTCTCTCTCTCTCTCTCTCACTCATTGCACACTCCGATTTTCAGGTTTACAGTTGTGATCGCTTCACTCACATATGATCTATCTACCCTCACAGGAATAATCTGCCTCTGACCTTTGCATTCTTTATTTTGGTTGCCTGTGGTTCTGCTGATTTAGGTATTGACCTTTATTCCACTCTTGCATTTATTTAAATAAACGTCTCAGAATACTGTAAGAGTATGCTGCAGCTCTTCCTCTGTGTCTTCCTAATATACTGCTGTTAGCCTATACACTGAAACAGGCTATCTTAATCCTATCTCCTCTCTCTCTGTCTCTCCCTGTCTAATACAGGTGAACATCAGAGAGAAACCAGGGAAAACACAGTGGCAGCTTTTGAGGCCTGAGGTTGGTTCTGAAGTGTTTCAAAAGCTCTTCTCTTTCCCACTGTCTTATCCAATGTACCCTGTATGGCAGTGGATGATGGGCTGATTTAAGCTTCCACTAGAAGAGAATCTCATTCTTATTAAAATATCTATTATTCTTCCTAGTATTAATCTTGCAAAAGATCTTTGAAATGTGTGCTCGAGCTATTGTCAAAAATGCAAAAATTTAAGAATTGATAATAAAAGCTCTAATACAAATTGTACAATGACTTTTTAGTGTGAAGTTAAAAAAAATACATTATTTAAAAAAAACAAGCATTTTTAAATACTTATATATATTTATATATTTATAGCATTTGTTATAACTCAATTGGAGCACATATTGAGTAGTTCTGGTTTCATTACAATCAGATGGTCACACTTTATCAGCTTTGTTAGTAACAGATGACATTTGTGAGTGCAAAAGCCTGCATTGCACCCTCATTTTAATACTTTGCACCCTCAGTTGAAATTATAATCATAAATGCCAAGTGCAAGGTGATATGTCGGTGCACGGACTATGTGGGCTTATTTATGCTCGCCCTCTATTTTGATTCATGTATATGCATAGGGCAGTTGAAAGTGAATATAGATCAGCAGGCAGATGTGGCAATCTCAGTTAAACATGATAATGACAGCAAATGAAAAGCTTTACCTCAAGAAATGTCAGAGCGCACACCACCACAAATCTGCACCCAAAGACAGTTGTGGTATTTTTCATCATATTATCCATAATTAAAAAATAAAAAGTTTAATTTGGTAATTTGATTTTTGTGTGTCTTTTTTAGCAATAATTTGAATGCATCTGACTTCGCACACAGTAACATACTTTAGTATGTATGTATTTATTAAAATCATACAACAGTGTTTGCACTGCAATGTGTTTCAAGGATAAAAAAATACTTTTGCCAAAACTTAAGTTGGAAAACCAGATGTCTCCTTCATGAAAAAGCTGAATCAACCACTCTGATGTGTGTAGAGGTATGGTTATACTGTAGCAGCCTGCTGACGTTTTCAGGTGATTCATTCAAGGCAAACACAGTGAACAACTGTGCGTAACGGCATTGCGCTCTGGCACAGCACTAAAGGCTGCACACAACATCAGTCCTGCTGCCTTTAGATGCTGCAAGGATTTCAAGAACTTAAGGAGAAGCTTTTCATACAGTATAAAGCAGCTGTGGATAGCAGACACTGTGAGAATTATCCACAATCATTCATAGATCAGCTGTGAATACTGGCTTTTAAACGCTCAGTCATTTCAGAAGCATCCTAAGTCATTTTATTCTGGAACCAGGTCTGTGCATAAACTAAACTTTCTGTCACTTTCCTTTTAAATGTTCATTTTATTTACGGGAACACCCCAAGCATTATGTGTGCAATGATCCTACAAATTACTAGGTTGCGCAATGACCTCACACACACAAATTTCTTACTCATTCACATCACGCAAAACATACCCACATTCTGAATTATACATCCCTGGAACATATTGTAAATCTGTCACACGTGTGACAAACACAGCATCTGTCTGACCCTGAACCCCATGTGTCATATGGGTGTGTATCTGTTTTTTGTGATTTGTGTGTGTTTGTGACGTATGTGTGTCATATGAGTATACTATGTGTGCGTGCATGTGTGTGTATGCGTAAGAGAGAGTGTGTTTGATGAAGTGCTCAAGCTAAATCATTTATCAAGAAATGAGGCAGAGCAGCCCAACCGAAATTACGCACTGAACAGGGATATGACAAAGTGCAACGGTGTGAATACAAAGTATAAACTTCAGTGGTTAGCTTGTGTGCGTGTGTGTGTGTGTGTGTGTGCATGCGTGAGAGAGAGAGTGCGCATATGTTGGTGTGAGTGACAAAGAATTTTGTCCTTCTGGTCCTATTTAGAATAGAAATCCCCTGTCGAAAAAGTCCTGCACATTTGTTGTTTACCTAAACGATGACCTGTGGCTTCCCTCCCAGGAACTGTAGATGAAACACTACACACATACACACACACACACACACATACACAGAATGAGGACACGTCCTGTCAAATAATCCAAATAAACTCGGGTAAAAGTTAAGAGTTTTACTGCACTCTGGAGACGATTATACATGATTTATCCCTAAGTCAGTGTTAGTGTTGCTACAAACAGATTTTGGCTTTGGTTTATTAATGACTGCTGGATCACTGATCTTTCAAGTCATTTCAGATGCTATTTTTATACAGAGTTACTGTTTATTTATGGGCCCTCAATTTTTCGTTTTAGTGCGTTCAGAAACTGCTGGGCAGCCCAGCCCCCTGTTCTGTTGCAATTCTCTTTTCTTTCTCCCTCTCTCTCTCGCTGCTCCCATGGCACTGCTGTAGGAAGCGATTAACTCTTCTCACTGCAGTTTGACGAAAAAACACATTTTCAAAGACACACACACAAAACGCACACTCGCACAAAAACAAACATGCACGTGTACCCACGCCCGTAACTTCTATACAGTTGAAAAGTGCTCTCATTACTTCAAGACTTCAAAGCAAACAAGTCTTCGCCAACACAGCTCAAACTGACTCATTATTGACCCAACACTTTTCTCCTTTTTCCAAAACTACACACACAGTCACACACACACACACACACACACACACACACACACACACACACACACTCTAGCGTGCTCATTTTTAAACTGCGAAAATTTCAAGAATTCACCTCACTTTCTTTCCTCACTTCCACCCTTTTTGCCGCTCTGTCTTTCTTCCCCCTTTGCTTTCGCTCACAAACATTTTGCAGAGACACCCGACTCGACTTTCGTCTAAATTGTATGCTAATCCATGTTTGGATTGGATGCTAACAGGATTTTTGCTGCACGCAACACCCATGACCTAATACGTAATACTGAGAAACTAGGAGTAAAGTCACTTATTTCGAGCTCTGGACTTGGGTGATAAAGTCAAAGTGTGGATCCTCAAACGCAACAATTTCCACAGTGATAAAATGGTTTGTCACTAGCCAGACTGTGTTCATGCAATTTAAGAAGTAAACAGTAAGGTACAGTGTCTATCAGCATTTAAAAGTATTTGGCTCTATATGGCATAATGCAGAAGCATAACTAAGTGAACTGCTAACATCATTTAAATTGTCTGTGCTACATTTAATGAAGGTTGTCCTGGATAACAGCAACATTTTAACTGCATTACAAGATCTTGATCATTCAAAGATAATGATGAAGTACGGGTGGATGAGTTAGAATGAAACTGGGGATGTTACAACAAGGCAGACTGCAGATGATATCTGGTTTCAATTTTAGGATGACGGATGAGGTTTTTTGCTGCTGTTGTGGAGTGAAAAACTCTTTTTCTATTGAATTAACTGAACATCATATTGGATCAAATGAGAACGATTCAAAACTAATTTTGTTGTTTCAAAATGTGCAGCCATCAATCTTAAGCAAGTTGTTTCCTTCCTTTAATAACCGTCTTTATTAAATCTAGTCTGAAAAAGGGCCCTTATATATAAACAAATAAATAAATAATCCAAAACAATGAAGCAACCTTTGTCGGGCCAGCCTGCCGTGTAAAGCCAATGTCCTTCGCGTCTGATCACTGGAGTGTTATGCCATCCAGTTGAGTGTAATGCTATCCTGTGGCAATGATTAGAGAAGTGTGAAGCAGATGAGGCTCCAAGGGGCCACATGGGGATACTCTTCAGTGTAATACTGGGGATGTGAGGATGACGAATGAATAGAGGGACAGAGTCGTCAGGATAAGGCGAGGACGGACTGATGCCACGGGGCGGCCTGTCCTGAAGTGACAGCAGCAACAGTCAGAAATCTTTGACTCTGACAAAGAGCCCACTTTTTCACTATTTTCTAATGCATTAACACTTCAAAAGATGTTTCTTTATACATTATATGTTTCATTATGAGGAAGAACAACAGCTCGCTCTAGTTGGTTGAGTTGTTGTTGGTTTTTTGAGGTTTGAAAACACCTTCTCACTTGAAATTCAAGACGGAAATCCGAGTTTATCATCTGAGGAATATAACACAAAATAAAAGGACTTGTTGAGGTGAATCAGGTTGCAGCTAATTAATATGAATAATTAATATTTAGAAGGACACTTTACTATACAGTTATGCAGCGAAATGGAACACTTCTACAAACGAGGGCTTCAGAAGGTAGCCATTTTAAGCTGATCATTATAAGCATCACAGAAGTATCATTTGTCACAGGGCTTGCATTGTATAGCATTATATTACATACTATGTGTTTTTAAAAATTTTCACACAAGCATGCAGCTAAAATACGTTATTAGTTTCATTCTCCTTTTTCAAAGACACTTTGAAAGCCAAGGACACCTTCCTGGAATATGTTACTTAATATTTGCAAATATCTCACTGAAACTTGTTGATTACGCCGCTGAAGTTTGAGCGTGCTGAATGGCAGATAACCTTGGTGGCAGATACTCAACACTCAACACTCATTACTGACGAGTGAAAGGAACAGAACAACTGTCATTACTTTTTATCAAGTTGCGAGTGTGTGCGGGTATTTGTCATTTGAAAAGAAACAAAGGAACCGGAGGAGGAAGAGAGTGGGTTTTCTTTTGTGCGTGTGAACGAAAGAGAGAGATAAAAGAGTGTGTCTGAGTGAGAGTAGCGCACACACCAATCAGCATTTCTCTAGACCTTATATGTTTTTCTCACTTCTTGCTTGTTTGTGTCATTCTGCTACAACGTACCAACTGTATTAATGAGCTACAGTTTCCTGGTAGTCAGCAGCTTTAACATCATTCAGTCTTCATGATGGGCTAAAAAAAACAACTAGCACCGATGTTAGCTTGTGCATATGTAACACAAATTACTGATCCTCTTGCCCCCTGTAAACACTGTTGCTCAGTTGTGATGATGCCCAGCAGAACCTCATTATTCTTTTGTTTGGAGGTGGTTATGACTGACCTCAAGGCGAAAGCATGCACACGCACACACATGCAAAACACACACACACAACAATAGCACACATATACTGCACAAGATACAACCTAAAGCCATACACAAATAATATAAATTTGTCTTATGTTCTAAATATTCCCACATACACACTTAAGCACTTGGTTACACACTGAAAATATAAACTCTAAGCTTTTATGAAAACACACCTACGTAGTGCCATAAACCACACAGGCTACAGTGGCAAGTCTCCAAACTAATATCTGCTGAATAAACATACGGTACACTGAGGTTGTTTAGAACGGTCTACCTTGTTGATTTAATGATAAAATGAACTTCCTTCTCTGCCAGTTACTTAATCTTTCCTTCAAAGTGATTTGTAGGCTACACTGGTGTACTTACTCAACCTCCTCAGGACTCATGGAACTGAACCATTGCCTGAACTGAACCTTCCAATGTAGCTACTGCTTGGTTCATATATTATGTAGCTTTTACATATTTAATATGAATTATATTTATACCTATACTAGCTGTGGTATGGACTGGTTTGTGTCCTGTTCCCACTAATGCTTAAAGTAATAATAAATGCATTGCACACAATTTAAATCAAGCCTAGTTTCAGTAATACATAGGATAGTGTCATTTGTTTTATACTTTGTGAACAGCAAATCAATACCATAAACTACAAAAACTGCTGACTGATAACGGTAGCCAGTAGCAAGCATTGTCAATGTCTGGCTAAGCTGTCGATTTTAGGGAGGAATTAGCAAAGCTTAGCAGCCGGTTAAGCCAGGAAGATTCACTGAGTCTGGGAGACAACAGCAAATCCTGACAAAGATTAGCCCTGACCAGAAAACAAGGTACAATTCAGCCAGTGAGGTTTCAGCTGGGTATCCAAGAACATAAAGGTCAAACCAAAATCTTCAGCTGCCCGAATACAAAATCTTACCATTCAGAATAAATGATAACTTAAACTGTGTAGGATGTGTGGTTTTTGCAATTGCTTCATTAAACAGCTTCAGCAGAAAATCATCCTCAACACCTGCCTCAGTGAAAGTGAACAGTCCCCATCCTAAAATACTCAGATAATTCATTCCAATTTACCATATATAGTAATCACATTTTTAATTATAAAGATGATCTGTCAAAAAACTAATATAATTAACACAAGTGCTAATGCCAGACAATTTAATATCTAGCCTTTTCTGCCAAAGCTTGTTACATTTCACGCATCTTCATGACACTGGTATATCCACACATAATATATATTTTTAAACAATTTTACAATTCATCACAGCAGTTGCTTTACATCAAAGATGATATTTGCAAAGCACTAATGAATTAGTGATGCCAATTTTATCACAGCAGTATGCTTCAAGCAAGATATCTGATAATGTGAAGATGGGGTTAATTGCACTGTTTGAGAAAAACATTTTAGATTTACAATACCATTGCAACTTTTGATTTTATATTCACACAAAATAAATCATATAACAAACTAAACTGTGATTAGTTCATTATGTAATATGCATACAGTAGACCAGTCACATAATGAGTGGGTTCTTGCAGAGATGGATGTCACATAAATTCTTCATCTACTGTGGAGTCTCATGTCTTCATATTTGACCATACATGACGTTGGTAAATAGAAATGTTCGCCTTGGAGATACTCTGCAGATATGTGTGTGACAATAGGTAGTGAGGTTGTATTACATCCTACCTTCTTGTAGAGGGAACGCAGGTCTCTGTACTGCCACATACTGCTGAGGACCTGAGAGGCTGCCTTAACCACCTTTGCTGAGTGTCTGTAGAAAGATAGAGAAAGAGAGAGAGAGTTATTTCTCTGGGACCTCATTCGTTTGGATAATGTTGCTATGTTATTCTGTCCCCTGTCCTTACCAGCTGCACAAGATGTGTGCAGGACAGTGGCACTTGTGATGGCTTTAAGAGTAAGAGGGCCATTGCTCTTCTCAGCAGAGAATGATTTTCCCTGCACAAAAACTGAGAGTTGCCAGATGAGTTTAAAATGACCCTCTCTGCCATGCTAATGGCCCCATCCCTGCCACTTAGCTGAAAAATGACTCTAGTAGGAGTCAGTTCATAAGCCCTGCCCTTTGAACAGCTACAGAGGGAAGCAGAAGGGATGCTCATTTTCCATTTTCCTCCACCAAAATGAACAGAAATTATTTAGAAAACAAAGGGGTTTTCCCCAATTAAAAGAACAGAAAAAGTTTCAGAGACTGAAATATGGGGTAACGGTATCAGCAGGCAGCCACTGCACCAGACTGCTACAAACACAATGCACTGGAAGGTCATAATTACACATGAATAAAGTGATCCCAAGGAAATAACGTGCTAATCTCCACTGCTACATGAAAAAAAAAAATTAAAATAGTCAATGATTTTACAGTGCAAACAGCAGTAACATTGTCAAAAACTTTGATCATTGCCATGTTATGATCATTCACTGCATTTGACTAAAGCACTAAATTCTAGCCAACAAAGAGCAACATTTGGAAAATGAATATTTTGGGGACTGGGGTTGCTGTTTGCAAAATAGGAATGTGTTTTGGCATTTACTGTTTCAAAGGTATAGGTCATAAACTCCTTTTCACTTTATTCTATTTTTCTCCTACTGTTTCAAACTAGCTAGTAAACAGTGGCTACCTGTGGTAGAACTATAATGGGCATTTTCCCAATCTGAAAGTGTGTAATTGTGTGAATGTAGCGCGGCACTGCTGATAAGGAGCATTTATCGTCAGTGTACCTTTCCTGAGTTAATGAAGATGTGTGGGCTATTAGCAGCTAACTACACTCCCTGTGAAATTTGGACTTATGAAGGTTTCTTCCAGCACCTCATCTCTCGCCATAATGGTACCCTTGAGGGCAGTTCCCTAAATAGTCAGAGTCTCTCTCTATAACAATAAATGAACGTTTGACCTCTGTCTGAAAACACTCTGATGTCATGACAACCCCTGACCTGCTGGTTACCATAGCAGCTAGGCGGAACACCCTGCTCTGTCTCCCATGGTGACAGGAGCTATATTCCTGCTGGGTTTGCCTTGTTGTTCTCCAGCTGTCTTTTGTGGATGAATGGTCACAGGAAAGGCAGGAACAGTTCTAAATGATGGATGTGTGGTCACATTAAGTCACTGGTCTCTACTGACAGTACAGAGTGTGTTGGACGATGCCTTGACAGGTAGCCTATAGCACAATGGTGAGAATCTATTTTGTTTTTTTTTCTGGCCTTTACATAACATTTTAGGATTTGAGCAGTTATTCAGATCTGGTTGTCCTTGAGCATGAGGAAAGCCCCTGCAAGTCATCAGGGATGTTTCTCATTTTGTCCCCTTACTTATTTCAGGATTATTTTGGTGACTCTCTCTCTGAGACATATGTGAATGACTCAAACAAAGAAATGCAGATTTACAATGCGGTATTAAGTACACTTTTTTCTCATTGTTTATGTTATGAGAGTTACAAAAGGTGTCCTTCACCTTTTCTGAGCTAAAAATTATCCCTGCTCAAATCTGGAGGAAGGTTAAGCACAAATCATCATTATGATCTAATAACCACTTCAACAACAGCGTAGATAAATCTGTTCTGTGGTTTTAAATACACATGACATACTTTCCTCATAAACTGTTGAAATATATCATTATCCACAGATTTTTAATAGCGCCCTTGGAGGATTTCTGCTGAACCCAATTTGAGACTCCAGCAAATGCATTTCAAGTGAAGTTAAGTCATATGGGTGGAATCTATGGTGCTACTGTAGCTCATATTGCAAATGTAGCAGGTTTTATTTAAGTCTCAAAACTTTGGCCTACTCACTTGTCTCCTTTGCTTCGGGCGATGCCGATGAGTTTTTCTATGCCACCAGCATCACGCAGGGCTTTGGCGTTTTCCATGTTCTTGGTGATGACTTCGTGAAGTGCACAGCAGATGGCAGTTACTGTGTCATCTGACATGGCCTTGCTGGGAGGTCCTATGGTCCCGGAGGTCCCACTGCTGGTGGCATTATTGTTGCTGCTGCTACTACTGCCTGGTAACCGATGGATCAAATCTCTCATGGCATATTTACCTGGTGGGTGTGGAGAAAATGAAGGAAAGGGACATCAAATATTGGTCAAATATTATTGTCTGCACATCCTCCCGTGTATAGCCAATTTTGTTGGAAACATCTTGAAAGGTTGTTGTAAAAATTGTCTTTGGATGGATTTTTGTGAACAATTGAAGGGACAGATATAGAGGCTACTGGGCTGAGCTTTGACAACATGAACATATAATTTCCCATTTACAGTCTGAAAAAACTTCCTGTGGGGGTGAGGGTTTATGTTTTCTATGGTAGTTCACATACTCATGCAAAGTGATGATTTTAGACAGCATTTATGTCAAGTGTGGTTATGAATGGCTGGTACAAAAATCCATACAATCACCTCAATAATATACATCTCTATGACATAAAACTAATATTGCCCTTTTACTGTCTTTTGAAGCAAACGTCTTGTATGGCTACTGAGTGGTTTGGATAGCTCCATAAAGCTTGAGTTTGAGATGGCACACTGCAAATCCTCTGACGCACACACACTAATGCAGACATGCTGAGAATCCAATAAAAGGGGCGACTCGTGGTATTTCGGTGAAAAGGCTCCCATATGAAGAAAATGAAAAAAGAAATTGACATTCAAAGAATGGACTGTTGGATAAATCGAAGCAACAGAGAGAGGGAGTAATTAAGAAGTGCAGGAGATGCTGTCAGATAGGAAACCCATAAACTCAGTTACTGAGAGGGTGGAGCATATGGAAGCAATAACATTTGGAGTGAAGGGGAGTTTAAAGCAAAGTGGTGTGAGTATAGATTTCAAAGAGGGAATGACGGACAGTGAGGACAAAACCACCATGTATTCTGAGCTCACCCACACACTAAGGTGGTCTAGGTAACGCTTTATATTTCTTGTAATAACTGTTAGTTAATAGGCCCTTATAATATGCTTATAAGATTATTATGTGCAAATAAAATACCTTTTAATAATATCATAAACATATCTATTGTTTATTGTTATAAAACATTTATAAGCACTTTTAAGAAATGTATTACAACTTACTTAGACTGCACATTTATTGAGTTCAGCTACTTACTTAATGCCATTGTTAAACCTTTACTAAGCTGTTGTTGCTTTATTAAGATTTCAACACACTTTTCAATTCATGTATTAGCAGTTAACTATGTACTAATATTGATTGTTTTAGTTGAGGTGAGAGTAGTTTGTGTATATTTAGATGCCAACATTTAAATATATTTACTTTATTTGACTTTTTTGGATATTATTTTACCCTTACATTTAAACTTGCTGGGGTATACAGTATGCACTGTAATCAGGACACTTCTGCTTTTTCCTGCAGTGTTTCTGAGTCAACTACTCACAGTGGAGTTTCCCATGAGAGTGAGATCACCGGAAATTAAGATGACTGAGGTAAGGGTTCAATAAAGGAGAGATCAGAGCAAACAGATAATGGAAGTGGAAGAATGTAAGACAGGAGAGAAATTGCAAAGATGAGAGGAAAGAGGTGATTGTGCTGACTGAGGTGGTGTGTGGAAATTTATCAAACAAGAGCAGCAGTCACAGGGTAAGAAATGCCTTGACCATCATAAAACATGTCAATCACAATTGAATCATCTTGAGCTCCTGGGATGAAACCCACAGGTCATGATCCAGGTAAAGAATCAATTTGGATGCAGAGGTGGTAGTTGAACAATAAATCAGGGCTGAAATTAGGTTCATTTTAAACTAAATCCACTCAATAGCAGATTAGGATGAGCCTTCTTACCCTGATAAACACTAAAAGGTACACTCCAATCAACTGAACATCTCCCCAAAAAATGAATTTGTCTATCCTCTCTGTGACACGTTGCTGGGTGTGACAAAGCGTGCCATTTAAAACAATGTGAGTATGCCAGTTTTTGTGTGTATACGACACTCAAGAGCTGTTCAGTGTGACTCACTGTCTCCTTCTAAATTTTAACAAATGGAAGTCCTCCACAGAAGTGCTGGATCAGATAAAGTAGATAAAAACAGGAAGTGCTAGTGTAAGTGTTAAATCCACTGTCGAATCACCTTCAAGTGGACCATTACATCCTCTCTGGCAGCTGAGAAAACTGAGGCCAAAATACTCAATTTGCAATGAATGCGAAATACTTTTGGATTTCACAGACAGTTTGTTCACCGGTTGTGAAATAATGTCTCTAAACAACTCATTTTCACCGCAACAGTACAAAACAACCAAATACCTATCTAGCTCGGCATGGTCTAATCTTCTGCAGGCCATTCTGCTACTTTGAATTCATAAAATCCTGCTGAAAAATAAAAGTAAGAACAAAACATCCTTGTGGGGTACAGATTTGGTCCTATGCTTGTAGAAGGCCACCAGAACTAAAATCCCCTATTCCTATCTTCCTTCTTTTCTCCATTTACTCTTTTCCTACCATTTTTCAAACATTCCTCAATTCTTTATAACTTCGTCTTTCGTTTCTCGCAGACCATTCTATCACTGTGATATCCAAGGAGCCCTTACTGGCTGGTGGTAAATCCTTTGCTCATATTACCTCTAATAAGTCTAAGTGATCTGGGAAGAGCTTAGAACAGCAGAGCAATACACAGAGCAGGAGAGATGAGATGAGATCACATGACACTATCAAGCTTCATAAAGCAAGCTAAACACACACACACACACACACACACACACACACACACACACACACACACACACACACACACACACACACACACACAAACTCTATCTGTAAGGATAGAGTTGTGAGTTAATTGGTCAAGTGTTATCTCAGGCTGGCAGGCTGAACAGAGGTTAAGCGGCCATTGTCTTTTGGCTGTGGGACAAAGAGAAGACTCATTATTTGACTGACTTGAATCAGACTAACTAATCTCCTGACTGATTTACTGGCTGGTGACTGACTGATTCATTTACTTTCTTCCTTGATTTAATGATGTGACTAATTTCTGAGTGAATGACTAAATTATTTACTGACTGACTGCATGACTAAATTACTGACTGGCTAATTTACTGACTGACTGCCAGATAATTTACTGCTTGAATGACTGACAATTTATTGATTGACTGACTGACTGACTAATTTATGAACTGACTAACTGTAGAGACTCCAGTTATATCAAAAGGAGGGTGAAGAGTATACACAAAGATGTTGAAACTATTAAAGACATTTCCGTGTGTGTCTGTCTAGGTATTTTCTGCTTACAGACAGATGCTCTAATAAACTGCTATCAGCATATCCCTAAAAATATGCTTGCGTGTGTGTGTGTGTGTGTGTTTGTGTACACAGGTGCGTGCATGCATATTCCTATCAGTCTGCAACATCATCACATTCATCCCACAGGGGAGCGAGTGCGGAACGGAGAAGATGATATGGGAGGAGACAGGAAGAGAGGTCAAAAAAGGGATTGGGGAACGGCGTGGTAGTCACCCATGTTTGAGACAGGAAAGAAGAAAAGCAGGAAGCAGAAATGGAGCAGGAAAAAATGACTGAAGGACAGAGAAACTGAGGAAAGAAAGAAACTTAAGCCTACATATACACATTTGCGTATGTTGACACAAATGCAATGTGAAACGTCTTGATAGCTGAAGAATCAAATGCAGAGGCCCTCATTATTTCCAACCCTTTTAATAACACACCTTGTTAGAGGGAAATGCTGCCTCCTGATAATCACTGGGTGCTAAGAAACATGACTGAAAGCCTCTCACACACACACACACACACACACACACACACACACACACACACACACACACACACCTCACCTTGACAATACACACACATACAGCAATGCACGCACACCAATACACATCTCATATGAACATACACATTGCTCATTATCTAGCTTTCCGGTTATTTGCCTCAGGCTAGGTTTGTTTGTTTTGTTTTGGGATATTTCTTCTAAGTTGTTTGTTTTGATGTGAGATGTTTTTATAACACACTTGAGATTTTGTTTTTATGACAATTTCACAATGTCATATTTTTCTCTCTTGATGGTTTTACTGTATCTATTATCATCTCAAAGAGTTTTATCATGGAACAAATATTAATGTTGTATACAGAAATAAATAGCAAAGACTATTGCTAAAAGTAAACTAAAGCAAAGCTGGGCTCAGACACCACTTGAGTCAAACAAAATCTAGCCTCTTCCCTACATCCAGACATTCCGATACCCAGAGCCTGCAAAAAGTGTATTGATGAATTATAGATTAATATAAATGAGAGGGAGTTGCTGCACTTTCCTAATGTCAATGCAAAATTCAACACATTTTAAAAGCTAAATCTTTTGATGTGCTCATTACCCTGATGAAGACATTTTTTTCAAAACATTGGGTTTTAATTTCCAGTAAATATACAGTTTATTTCCTGAGGCCATGTTAAAGTTTTAGGTATTATGTCGCCAAATGAATGACTGTATAAGAATGAGTACAGCTGTATAAAAGTATAATCAATCAGCATGTTGTGGTAAGTACATTGAGAGGCCAAGATTAGTGTCAAAGCCGGGAGCTTCATGTAACAATTATTAAGGTGAGGTAACCTCACAGTGGTCATAGGTAGTCATACAGGAAGAAAGAACTAATTGAGGTGCAAATCGAGATGGATCTTTTATGAGTGGGTGGCGACTCCTTCTACCTTAAAGTCCTACTGTGACACAGACAGCACCTCTACATGCTGGAGTACAAGCTCCCCTCTCCTCCTTTCTTTGTCACTGAAATGTGAGCTACACCTGGAACATGTCCTCAAGGAGAGAAACAAGCCCTGTGCTGATCACTGCACAGTCTAATAAACCTGTATTACACAACTCCTCCAATATAGCCATCTTCACCTGGGAGGCAGAGCTGGTAATATATTCCTGCGCTGCATTCCCTCATGTGTCGCTAACTCCCGCTGAGCAGGGCGTGCTTCATCAGGGCCATAATGGCTGATTTGATTTAAAGAGATCCAATTACCCTCAACAATGGAGTGATTTGATTGTTTACTGACGGAGAAGGGAGAGTGTTATTGAAGTAAAATTGGAGGTAATTGTCTCAGGGAGATGTGGGGAAAGATGAAATGGCTTGATTGGTTGTGGCGTTGGACTGTCTGAGAATAAAGGATGGTTAAAACACAGTTATCATTGACTGGGTGGGGCCCCTGAGGTGGGTTGCTGTACGCTTACTGGTATCAAAAGCTTCTGGTGATGCTATGTTTGTAAAGCCTTTCTGGGCTCTATGAATATGTTCTAGGCTGAATAAAAGCCAATGTTAGATGGGATTTTGCTGTTTTAATAATAGACAAACATCAGGAAGTTAAGCCTGCAACTGTCAAATCTATTTTGAGTTGTGAGAAAAGAAAGTATGTGAGTAGAGTATGTGATAACGGCTGTCTTAAAGGACCAATCTGAACACATTTAGACTCAAATTGCATGAATATCGATGTGCATAGTTAAATGTGTAAAGTTTTTAAATAGTTTCATAGAGTTACCATTTTGTCTCAAATGATCAGATTAGAAAGCTTCAAGTATTTGTTATTTATCCGGAAGCATTAAATTTAAATGCTGTTACCCCAATATGTTGATTTGACATCAGCTACACTTGAAATTTGGTGTGATTGTGGGTTGCTATAGCTGGCACAGGCAAAACTAGTGTGTCAGTGCTTTGGTGTGATTTGAGTGAGTTTCCCAGGCGTGATTGAATCAGTAGTACACCACATCATCAACAGGAGGCGCCAGATTCAAAGCAACAGGGTGTTGGTTTCTGTTCCGTGGGAATATTCCTTTATTGAAATCATGAAAGTGATGAGGTTATGGTCCTTGGATGTTAGCCTGTTAGCTCAAACTGAATATGGGACTATAACCTAGAATTATATCAACACACAAACCCTGGAGATACTCTCAAACATCAGTGTTGTCATTCAGGGAGGAGGGAGGGGTAATTTATTGAAACCAATTTTACTTATTTTCCCCTTACTATAATCCAAATCATAAAAAAATACAGCATTCTAATGAGTTTTGGATTATGGGCTCATTTGGAAAGCAGCCACAAAGAAGTGAAAATATAAATCACATACTGTACACACACACACACACACACACACACACACAAACACACCCTGCAGTCACCAAATATCAACATCCTTGTATCCGCATCAAGCCAAAATAGATATGAATGACCTCTAAAGGCAGTCTGCTTCACCACTGCAATTACGTGAGGTGTATTCCTTTTAAGTTGTGAATAAATAAATATATAAATGAATAAAAAAAATGAAATGCAGAGGAGAGTACAGACAGATGAAACACAGCAGGTTTAAAGAGGTCAGAAATGGAGGTAAATTGGAAAGCGGCATGCCGCCGCTTCCCCCGTTGTAAAATATTCTGCTTTCCTGTGTTTGGTGCTTTTCACACCAGTTATATCTCGCCCTCTGTGTCTCTCTCTTTGATGTCTGTGGGTGACAGGTTTACAGCATAAACTGCAGAGGAGGTAGAGAGAGACACAGAGAGAGTGAGAGAGAGAGAGAAGGTGGGGGAGGTATTTTTTCCCCCTGCGAGGAACCTGTGGCTTCATTAAAGACATTCTACTGACATGAAGAGGATGCCTGCTTGGGAAGACGTATAGATGCACAAACACAAACGCACTGTTTTTTAATGCACACACTCACAGTGACTGAGAATAAAGGATTCCCATTGTGATGGTTAGATAAAGTTACACTGTGCAGCTTAGGTTCTTAGAAGTGGAGATATTTTCTGGAATAAAACCATGAGGGCACAACTTTAAATATGTCATTTAGCAGCTTAAGAGGACAAAAAAACCCCAAATTAAATGAATCTGTGCACCACCCAAGATCACCTGAATGCGAGTCAGATCCTGGAGGGATAGCAGTAAGACCACAAGAATCTCATCATCGTATGACAGCCCTTTTTTTTTGCCTTTCGCTATATCTCTTTATTGTTCTCTGTCTCTCTGTCGCGCTCCCAGTCTGGCACAGTGGAGCAGAGGATGGAGAATGCCAGAGAGAACAAAGTGCGCTGATAAAAGACATGCCAGCCCCTCACACACAAGAGATTCATCCCAAAGGTGACACCGAAATTTCATGAAGTATCGCTGCAACAGGGACAGCGAAGTGTGTGTCAACTTAGTGTGAGTCAGTGGACACGGCCCGCTACCCTCCCGAAGTGGTTTATGCTTACAACAGAGCAATTTGTTGACTGCAGGGACGGCAAAATATGTAAAAGTCGGAATTGCGAAGGAAAAGACAGACCAGACTAGGTGATATAAAACTATTTGATATAAAATGTGTGTGTGTGCATGTGAGAACAAAATGTTTGGATCAAACGCTTGAAACCGGTAATTTTACTCCACCTTATTTGTATCTGCATATAACAGTGCCTGACCTCGAACAAACACGCACTCTTACACAGACACACACAGTTGCAATCATGCAATTAGTGACATCCCTGTGGCGCACTACTTTGGTTTCCACAGTAACACTCCCCAGCACTGATGTCATCAATGCGAGACACAAAGAGCGAGAGACTGCGAGAGAGGGAAGGTTGAGGCGTTATGAGCTCATGTCTGGAACCAACGCGGAAAGGAGACGGAGAGGGAGGCGTGGGTGCGGGATAAACTGATGAGAGGAGGAGAAGGAGGAAAGAAGAAAAAGAAATAAGAAGAATGAGATGGAGAAAAAAGAGGGTAGAATATTCATGTTGCAGACAAGAAGGTGGGCACAACACTGTGAAGAGAAAATGAGGGGAGGAGAGTGGGAGGGGTGAATGAAAAGAGGAAAGGATCAAATAAAGAGAAGGTAGAAGTGTACTAGTCATTTTCTGTGACTGTAAGAATACATCAGTGGTTCTCAACCTTTCTACCATTGAGTAACCCTGACTAAGTGACATATTTTATGGATATTTCATATTATATTCAATGCATAAGAAAAACAGTACCTAATTGTACAACAGAAATGTTGAATTTGGATTATTTCCTGTGAATATTGCATCA
Source organism: Dicentrarchus labrax (assembly GCF_905237075.1). Classification (NCBI taxonomy): domain Eukaryota; kingdom Metazoa; phylum Chordata; class Actinopteri; family Moronidae; genus Dicentrarchus; species Dicentrarchus labrax. The sequence continues at coordinate 10,138,442 of NW_026136709.1, read as the reverse complement.
GAGATGAGTTTTCCTGATCATCTTTGGTGTCTTTTTATACAATTCTCTGTCTGTCTATGTATTTATTATTTTTTACCAATCCTACATATTTAATCGGCTTATTTTTTTGACAAATTCTGTTATCTTCTCCCGGAGAAGAAGGCTTGGCCATTGTTCTATTACTTCTTTGGTTGTTTTAACTGCCTACTTCTCAAATACTGAGTTTAGCAGAGAGTGAATCCTCTATGAATATAGCTTGTGTTCAGGTCTTTAAAGTTTAGATCTTAAATAATAATACAAACTTTAAAAATAGCAATTTCGGTTAGTTTTCTTCACATAAATTAATTAAATTTTTTAAGTTGTGAAGCTTTGGTGACCCCTAGCAGGAATGCACTACATCATTGTTGAATATTTTATGCACTGCAATAGCAGTGCTGTTGCTCATGGTCCTTTGAGGTGTTCACATTTTGCCTTTGACTTTCACAAAATAAATTATTCATAATTTCAGAAGGAGTGATTTTGATTTGATTGTGTCACTACTTCAAAAAAGACTTAAGCATAGGGTGTCTTCTGCAACCAGTAAGCAATCAGTGTGTTATCAGTATTGCAAAAGAATTTCCATTTCATGTGATTCAAATCGTACTGGGAAGCTCCTGCACCTATCACACAAGAAAACATCTTGATCAAACTTGGGAGGGCACCAAAACAAGAGTCCCTTGACTCACATGAAAGAGGTGGACTTGATCCACTTTCAAGTAAACCATGGAGAGCTTTGTTTGATGTTGGAGGTCAAATACTGTAGTCCAAAAATAGGAAGGTAGCCAGTAAATCTGGTATTTAGAAGCTGACTGGTTAGATTTTCTTGATGTGTTTTTATACTGCCTCTGCAGCGAGCTAAAGTATTATCTGTGATCCTTCTTGAATGTATGCGTGCATCATGAATATGATTGATTTGTAGAGTGATATATAATCAAATGCAATAATATAGGATTAATTATTATCAAGTACAACTAATTTGGTTGAAAAGTGTGACTCAAAAAGTTTAACATCCAACTTTGTATTACTTATACACTTCATATTAGGAATTCATATTTGGAATTTAAATTAAACCCTTACTGCAGAATCCAATCCAATTAGCTGTTGGAGCCAGTCACTTCCTTCAAAAAAACTGTAAATTAATTCATTAAATGTCTTAAATTAATACAGATTGTTGCATTAATCACTTTTTCATTAAACACTAACTTTGGTTTGGATTTAGTTGCAAGCACAGCATGTGTTTATGGGAACCTTTAGTAAATGGTTTCTGTATTTGAAAAAATACAGCGTCTTTTTGGCATTCAAGTGCTGTTCCCAATTCATGTGTGTCAAATTACCATCTGTAAGTAAATGGGGAAGAATTGCGCTGACAGACGGCGTAGCAGTGAATGGAACTCATTTATTGCTACACAGGCGTACAGTACATTATGCAAATCAAAAACTATGAAGGAGGTGAAATCAGGGGAGAGACAAAAACATTGACAGATGAGAAGAATGATTCTCAGCGACATCAATATGCCACTAAATCACATTACAGAGGGATTGGAATATAAGCATACATATGCGGTTAGGTCTTTAGCTGCCACTGCTCTCTCTTCTTCTTTTTATCCTCTGTTTCATCCTGCACCCCTATTCAGTTTCCCTAGCCTGACTTGGCCGCTCTCTGCTCTTTTCCTCAATCCTTCTCCAGCCTTGTGCCTCTCTTGCTTTTCTTGCTGCCATGCAATCACACAGCTCTTTCCAGAAGATTTGACACTCTGAGGTTATTGTGTGCGAAAGATGATTTTCATCTCCGCTCACTCTGCCGAGCTCTCATGCAAACTACCATTCCCCCACGGTGACGCTGCCAAACTTACCGGCACTAACAGCTTATGACACACTATCGCATGAGTTTTAAGAGACAAAGATTTGTTTTTTTTGCTTTTCAGAAACAGGCGACTTGCTCTAGATTAGCCATGCAAAATGATATTATAATTAGGCGGAACTTTGATCTGACAAAGACCCGCCAACTGCTCTTTGAAATCACTTTGTCGCTTCGGGTTAAACTGTTGTTTTGCAGAAGTGCATGGTGTAAAGAAAAAGGTGTTTGACTCAGAGGTTAGAGTCGCTGTGGTGAATAAAGCTTGCGAACATGGGCCAAATGGAGCTTGTCTCTTAGGAGTGCCTGGCCTCTACCTCTTTTCTGTCGACACGCATCAACTCACACCTCGCCAAGAGCAAAGACTCAACCCTGAGTGATCCCTCTCACTTTTCCTCTCTATTTTCTCTCTGCATCTCTGAGACATTCTGTCCTTCTGTGTCACTGTGTGTCATTAACTCTGACTGTCTCTTTCTGTATCATTTGCCATTTGGCCATCTCATTTGGAACCAAAGTTGATTTGTGAGCTGGTTTTGAAGTAATCATTTAGTCCACTGATACAAATGAATTTATAGATGCCTTTTTAAGGTTCCAGGAAATTAAACTTTTTTTGCAGAAGAAAAACCAAACACATTATTGTTCCAAGCAGACTATTTGTCTATGTCGTAATACATGTCTGGAGGAAATCTTTAAGCAAACAAAGGGATGGGGGTGTTTACTTTAAGTTATTATGTTAACTACATGACTGTTAAAACCACAACAACCTCTCTCAGTCTCTGTTGTCTTGCCATGGTGTATCGATTTTAAAACCAATCTGCCAGCGCCTCACTTATGGTCCCAGTCATGGCTTAATTTTCTTCCATCAGTCTGTCTTATTGTCTGTCTCTAAAGTCTCAGAAATAACTCTGGAAGAGATAATCACATGCAGGATTTAAACCATGTTATCCTGCAACTGAATAAGTCAAGCGCATATTCAAATAAAAATGCCAAACAAATTTGAATTGATTTTCCCTGTGAATTTGCAAGTAATTACATTATTTAATCAGCCTGGGTGTTTTGCCTCTCTCCCTATGAGCACACATTCATTACAGTGTCTACTTCGCTTTCCATAACTCTCCTCTTTATCTTTCTCTGCAGCGAAAGCTAATGGCTATGAAAGACTAAAAGTAAAAATTGACCAATTAGCTCCAATATTTCCATCAATTAGAGAACATTTAATAATTCCCAGAGCAAAACATATACTACTCTCATTGTAAAAGGTCAAATGGAGGAATTGATTAAACTGTGTCAGTATGTGGGATGTTTTTTTACTTTAACCTAATTCAAATAAAACATTTATTTTGACAATGTAAAAGCAAATGGCAAAGACAGACTTCAATATGACCTTGGAATACTACAATATTCAATTAAAACCAATAATATCATACATTATGCATTAGTAAACTCTATCTGGTTAGTGGCAGGGGAAACAGTACAGTAATACACTGCAGTAAGAATTCTGTGTTAGTTAATATAGAATGAGTGGAGTAATATGGATATGTGTATTTAAATGATATCTGCTTCCATATTTCTTCATCTAATATATTTTGGATGTATGTTGTGACAGGTAACCCAACGTATACTTGGGTAGTTTTTTTTAATTTACCCCCATTTTATGACATACATTTTAAATCTCTTTTATCAAGACCACAAATCCTCATAAGCTCAATTATGATGATATGTCATATAAGGGTTTTTTACAATTGCTCTGTCCGGTATCGCTGCTATTATTGGACAACTGAAATCGAAGAGAAATTTGCAAATATCCTTGCCAATCTTTCAAGGAAAAAAAAACCTGAAATGAATTATATTCAACTAGCAGCTACACCTGCATGTACACTGAAGAAAGGAAACAAGCAAATAAAAAACATTCAAATTAGACTGATAAGCGTTGTTGTTATCCTGTAATCTGCTGCTGTGCGACAGCCAGACCATCACAGCATGGGTGTGTTGAGCCTTGCCGGCGGCAGTCGTTCTTACAACGCGCCGGCAAAACCCACACAGGCTCCAGAAGCCCCTCGCGTGAGACTGAGGGTAGCAGGGTTGCTATAGAAACCACTGAGCCCACCAGGAAGCCGAGATAATCAGAGATACCAGAGACAGAGACTGGTGATGTCACACGTGCACACACTGTACACACACAAACATACAACCATGTCAGTACGTGCGTGGTGTGTGTTTATGCAAAGAGGATGCATCTCTATCACACACAAACACACCCACACACACACACACAAACAATATTACAGAGTCTTAATGTGTCATGTTAACTAGTGATCCCTAGTCCCTAAATATGGTGTTGCCGCCAGTCAGTTAGCCTCACTAAGGCTCACTCATTACCACAGTTCAAAGCCCAATGCAAGCCTTTGATTCGATGATCTCCTCTGCTGCAGCATCCTATCTGCTGTATCTCTCCCACTCTCCCTCTTTCTGCTGCCTTTCTCTCTTAAACACATATTAACTACCAGTTTATTCCCCTTTATCCCCCCCTGCGCTGTCTGTCCTTATTAGCCTAATTTTCTCACAACATTCCTTGGCCTTAGGTAATTAAAATATTATCATGGCTTGGTAAGATAGTTGTAGAGCACTATTATTTTTAGATCACATGAGCACATGTAAAGCCTCACTTAAACTTACAACTCATTATATTGACTTCGTCCTAGTATGTAATTACAAATTCATGGTCTCAACTGATAACATGACTAAATGGGTCAAAAGGCAATTTAATTGGGCAACCCAGTAGCTCACCTGTTAAAGAAAAAACAATCTATAAAAAAAGGCAATTCAATGCTAAACGGCAAAGTTGATTACAGACTGGCATTAGTGTTAAATTATGTCTGATTGGTGCAACTGACTACAAGCTCTTTACCCTTGTGTTACATCACTTGAACACAAGCTCTTGACTTGCGTACTCTAAATGAGAACAATGTGACAGGAACAGACCACAGTAGAACAGTTACGAGATAATTTAATTAGAGATGAAAATGGGCTTCAGGTAGCTCTTCACAAACAAACAACAAAGACTGCAACCAGAATTCATGCGACCTGATAGAGATTAAAAATGCCAGCGATCCATGCAATTATTTCAGGTGGAGAAGTTTTTTCTTTAATCAGTACTCACCGATGAGCTCCTTGTTCCTGATGTCCAGGGCCATGTTTCTGAGAGCGGTGGCCACGGCACACACCACCTTGTCGTTGTCTATCCTCAGTAACTCCACCAGGATGGGAAGGCCTTTCTCCTTACGCACAGCAGCCCGGATGTACACTGACCACTGGCAGGGAGAGAGCAAGGGGTAGAGTTAAAAAGCAAAAACTGGCCACAGTGGGGGAAATATACAGTAACGGTCCTACACACAGGATTTGAAATGAGTTGATGAGGAGTTTTGTGACAATTTGCAGCAAACAGTTAAGATTTAGAATACAAATATTAACTTGTTTATGTAGATATGCATGTTTGGTTTACCTTACTATCACACTCTGGTCATAGCTGTGCATTGTGCGACTGGTTATTTTCAATCCATGTATTTTTCACTGTCCACCTCCACTGTCTTATTGTCACTATGCTGACAATACCAGAGACAGACTGTAAATAAAGTGGTTGTGATAGGAAAAAAGGAAAACAGACAGACAGAGCACAATGGGCGAGGTTGAGTGGGAAATGTTACATTCAGGGGCAACATGAGAGCGACTGAGGCGTTACACTGACTCACAAGTGATATACTGTGAGAGGGAGAATTATATGAACCAGAGAGAAGGGTTTTGAGCTTGGAGACCACTCTATTCTCCCTCAACAACTATCAAGGTATGTTTAAATGGACCACTCGACCCTAAATGGCTCAAGTGGTGCCGCCTTGTGGGTCAACTAGAGAAGACTGGGGCTGTGCTAAACTGCACCCAAGAATAAATATCAGTAAGTGAAGTGGAAAGCTAAAAGAATGTCAACAAATAATTTACCTTTCTAGAGTATGTTAAGGTTAAACCACAGAATTGTTTTTCTAAGAAACGGAAATGGACAAAATATGGTTGCCTTAACCACAAGCTTAGTGAACAGAGCGAAGACTGCATCAGCAGTATGCCAATACCTTCTTTGGAAACTGTTAGCAGCACTATTCTCAAAGTCAGGAGAGGGAGCTTGCTTTAGAGGACACACACACACACACACACACACACACACACACACACACACACACACACACACACACACACACACACACACACACACACACACACACACACACACACACACACACACACAAGCAATAAGGATCTAAAATAGAAAATGTGATTTCCTGAAGACCACCTGCCCCCATCATTTCCTCCTTCTCCCTTCTCTTTCTTCCTCCTCTTCTGTCTCCTTCCTGCTCTGTTTCTCTGTCCATTCCACCACCAATGGAAATACTCACAAAACCAAAATCAGATACACCTCCCACACACATTCACAGGAGACATTCCTCTCAACCACATTGTGCTTCCCCGTCAGCCATTTCTTCTTTTGTTCAAGTTTTCACATGCAGCAAAGGTAACCATTTGACTGAGCAGTTTTTTTAATTCCATCAACAGTCACATATTTACAATGAATATTGTCAGATGCAGTTCTATGATTCCAAGGTCATTCCAAGATTACGCCCTCACACTTTCTGCCTGTTACCCTTATATGCACCTCCCTCAAGGCAAAAGCTGCCCTCACCAACGCTCTCCAATATGGCTGCATGACTCATACATTATTACCATCTAGCTGCTTCCATCAGTCAGCTGCTGCTGAGCCCTAGCTCTACTCCCTGGTGTGTTCAGGCTTGGAGCCTTTACATTATTACAGTTATTGCATTGCTACTGAACAATATTATATGGTATAGAACACATAAAATGGTTGTAAAATGGGATTCTGTTCAAAATGCAGTATTTCAAAGCCAGCAGGATGGTGTAGTGAGTAAATAGAACATTATTCCATCTGATTATGTCTTTGAGTTGTTTATTTCCGTGCTGTGGCATTTACTGCAACCAAATCAGCCTTTGAATTTTAATTAAACTGAGTTGAACTTTAACCAGATGATCAGGGTTAAAAAAAAGAAAGTTGTTTGCACACACCCAACCTGTCTTAGCAATGCTTATTGATATTAACCCCTTGTTAACATTTCAATGGATATTTGCCTGCTATGAAAATACATGTTTTTACTCAGCAAGGCCATTCTGATCCTGATTTATTATTTAAAATGAGCATCCCTCAGTAGGAATCATTTCCACATTACTTAAAACAGCGCACACAGTTCTTTGTCTTACCTTCAAAGTGAATAGTGTTTTATCTGAATACATATTTGCGTACACTGTGTGTCCCTGAATTCACTGCAGGGCTGAGTTAGGACAAACTTATAATGAATCGCTACCTTTCACGGTAATGGACAATGAAATGCGTATAAAGAGAGCAAGAGCAGCCTGAGCTTCAATTATAGAGTCGAATAGGCTACTCTCAAAACACCAGTGCCTGAATGTGGTTTAAAGTATGATTATACTCCTGGGATCCTACACTATATTTATGTGGTATTTATTATGTCTGATTTGATTTTAAAGGACCAAGTCTATATTTTTGAAATCGACTGGATTCAGAAGATTTGAACTCCTTCAAATGTTGTTACTTTTTGGCCCAGCTTGGACTTAAGGCTGCTCCTGGCTAATGTACGGTAATGGGAAATCAGAGACTGTTTTGCCCATATATTTACAGTGACCTGCTCCATCATCACCTCAGATCAACACTTGACCAGCCGGTGTTCCAAGCAGACAGACCACAGGACATGGGGAGGCAGACTCTGTGTTTACACCAAATATGCTCGGTGCTCAAATGCAGTCAAAATGGATGGACACTGTTTCTTTTTATGTGAAGTAAACTGTATTTATTAATTTATTGCTTTATTTATATTTATTTTATGTATCCAAACTTAATTATCAGCTATGTTCTATGTGTGTGTGGCATGAAGGAACAAAAACTTTCTTTTCGGTCAACTTGATGACAAAATTAATTACCTTGTACCTTGTGACAAAGAAGCTTCAATTGAAAAAATAGGAAGGAAAAAAGTTGAAACCTAGCTGTTACCTTCCAGCTGCCAGCGGCCAGGTTCTGCAGAGCCCCAGCTGCTCCCTCCAGGGTGTCAGGATTAGAGCATTCAGACAGCAGGGTGAGGTAGGGCTTGACGATTGTGGGGTGCCACAGCATCTGAACCCCTTTGGGGGGCTCTGCCGTGTCTGGAAAGGGGCCAACACCATCCCACTGTGAAAGAGGAGAAACAATGGGCCACATTTTTTATGTTAACGTATATTTAACAGCAAAGTGAGAAGCTGTGGTTCACTGGCTTTTCTGGCTGAAAGGTCCGGGAGTACATCTGTACATCATTGCATCAAGGTTAGAAGTTAAACCACTGGAGGCGAGCTCAAACAAGTTCAGTGAGTGTTAAGTTACACTAAACACACCCAGCAGAGAACACCGTTCTTTCCCGTAGTTTCCCTATTCTTCCCATTTCCGTTTGGGAACTGAAATGATTCCATACCTGCAATATTCAGAATATCTGTGCATGAGTATTCTGTATATTCTCATGTATCTGCGTTTTGTCAGAATGACTGCATGCACATCTGAAAGCAAACTACATCTCGCCCGAGTACACCCTGACATATTAAAAAGTCACTGCGTAAATCGCTTCCTGTCAACCTGTTAAGTAGGAGAGAATGGTGATGGAGGGGAGAGGTGGGAAAGGGCAAAAGATAGAGAGAAAAGAGACGCATGTGAAAAGAGGCACTATGGGAGAATGTTTCACTCCTACATTTGCTTTGAGAAATAAGCCTAAAGCTCGACACCTCTCTTCCCATTTACCCCCACCCTCCTCCTCTCCTCCACAACAATAGAGTCCCTTGATGTGTGAACCTCTTTGTTGAGTGACATGCCCACACCTTTTTCACGTAGGCATGAACGCACAACTCTCTCTCTTTCTCTATCTCCTCCTTTATTGCTATTTCTTTTCTCTGTTGCTCATTAATATCTTGTCCCCCTTCTCTCTCCTGTTGATTCTTCCTCTCCATCTCTCTCTTGATTTCTGTCTCCCTTTCTTTCTCTCGCTTGCCGCGCCCCTCTCCCTATTTTCTTATTCTATTTCCATCATTCTCTCTCCAGTTCTCAGTTTTTCCTCTCCCTATCGACCTTCTCGGTTTCGCTCTACTGCTTCCCCTCCTCCCCTTGTCTCAAGGTAAACTAGGCTAGTGTGTGTCTTGAGAGAGGTACTGTGAATTGTGTGTATGTGTGTGTGTCTGCATGTTTTTATCTATACATAGATTCTCTAATCATAAAATCAAAGGCTTCTTATATTTTGAAGTATGCAGAGGCACTACAAGAGGCATCAACTTTTTTATAATAGAGTACTTTATGTTGGCAAGAGACATCCTACATACTAAATATGTATGCATAATGTTATTTTTGTTCTATTTGGAAGAATAATTATATAAAACATTTTGAAATGTATCTGCTACAGTATAAGTGAGTTTCATATTCAGCCTTCAAATTGTATTGTTTAAAACAGGGATTTTGAATGTGAAATGTGAAATCTTTTAAACTAATATATCATTTTGGTTAAGAATTATAAAACAGTAAAGCTGCAATATTTACTGCAGCTTAAGCTCTACATTGTCTGCTATAGATGATGATGTCCTGTTTGACAGTGCCAGTGAAGTAATATATATTTACATTCAAGCTTTTTGGTCAAACAGCTGCATACCAAGTGTCAACGCCATGCTCTGCCATCTTTGCTGTAGTTCTAACGTGTGAAATGTTACAGATTTATAGACAATGTAATTTCATTAACATGTTACTGTGGTTTTTCCGAAGTTGTATTGTTTGCTTCAACAATTTTCAATAGGTGGACGGACATCTTGAAATGAAGCAGACATTTGTAGAATCTTCCTGATAGCAAAAGACCTGTGTGTGTGTTCCAGTAGTCCATTAGAAGTGTTTAGGTCCAGTTCAGGCCAGCGTGCTGCTCCTTGGCCTTGCTGTCTGAACCTCTAATAAATGATTAAGGGGACTACATTATAGTCTAACTGCCTGTGTGTCTCTCTCTCTCACTCAGTCTCCCTCTCTGTCTCTCCCTCTTCCTCTCCCTCTTGCCTGGTTTCTCTCTCTCTCTCTCCCCCCCCCTCTCTCTCTCTCTCTCTCTCTCTCTCTCTCTCTCTCTCTCTCTCTCTCTCTCTCTCTCTCACTGACCTAGTCTCTTGGCTCCTACCCCTCTCTTTCAGTCACTCTGTGCCTGTGTCACTAACCTCCCCTAACTCTCATATTTGTGGCAAAATGTATACCTCTAGTATACCTACTATGTGTACCAAATATGAAAATGTAAACAGTAAATGCAATCTAGAATAAGACAGGTTCTGACAAAGGGTTGGTCCTTTTGTTGTATTAAGTTTTGGACTTCAGGCTTGGTTATCAGTGCAAATGGTCAAGTAGATGCACAATGTCCAATGGGAAGAGTGAAAGTGTAACCATCCCAATGTGCAAGGTTGCATTAGCCTGGAGAGCCAGTGGCCAATAGTGAACAAAACAATGCAAAAAGCTCTGGGTCTTGGATTTGGTTTGGGTCTCAAATATCAGTCTGGTTAAGTCAGGTTCGGTGTTAATGATGCAAGTACGGGCTATGTCCACCTCTGCTTTAACAGCCCGTGAAAAGCATAAAAGAGTAGACAGCAGGGACGAGGGAGATGATGAAGCTTTTCATGAGAAAAAAGTTAGGGTTAAAAAGTTTCAAATGTATTAAATTTGTTAAAAAGCAAAAAGAGTCTTATGAACCAATACATTATAAAAGATGCCAATGCTTTTCAACTCAGCTTGCAGAATACTCTGTGATCTGTGATTTTCATCCCTGTTTTCCATTATTTACCACATGTCCCTGTTGAAGGCATGGCTTCCTCAACCACTCACACACTGTTCCTGCTTCATTATGAAAGCTGTCTACTTTTTGCACCTAGGTGTACATATACAGATGGGGGACAAATTTAAGTTAAAAGCAGAGTAAATAAGTAGAGAAACATAATGAATGAAGATGCTTCCGCACAGGGCACAAAGAGTCACTTAATATTTTGAGTATGAAAGTGATGTGAATCATATGCTATGGGCTTCGCAGTCACCTAATCTCAACTCAGTTATACTCCAACAGAAGATCAATGTGTTAGACAGCACTCTCCACCACCATCATCACCATCATATTTTTCATCCACAGCATCCATTCCATCCTTCTTTTGATTATTTCCTTGTCCTCATCATCTCCTACATTATTTGTCCTTACCTGATCAGCTCCCTTCTTTTTCTTCTTCTTCTTGCCCCAGCATCCAGAGCTCTCTCCGTCACGGCCGTTGGCGTCACACAGCAGGCCGTCCAGCTCCTCCAACCCCCCCTGCTGGCCGTGGGACGTCTCGGCAGCCAAACGGTACGACAGGTTCCTCAGGATGCAAACGCAGTTCTCTACCGTCTAGATATCATGAAAGATGAAGTGAGGTAGTGAGGAAGAGATGGTGGGGAGAAGGAAGAGGAGATGTATATGAATAAAGTGAGAAAGTTGAGGTGGGAGATTTGTGTTTGATGCCATTTAAAGAAACATATCGTTTGAAAACACAGCGCAAACTCAATGTCAAAGCATGCTAATAAAAACCGCCCACTCTCACACTTTTATTCTATCGCCCTTCCGCCCCCACCCACGAGCCAGACAGACGGAGAGAGTGAGAGACAGAGAGAGAGAGAAACAGGAAAGAAGAAATATAATCTCATAGGTAATATGCTTCTGGATTTTGTTAGCTCTGACTTTGAAATGAGATTAGAAGAAACTCAGGTAAATGAGGAAAAATGACAAGCCCAATATATTGTGTCACACCCCATTAAACACCAAGTTTAGAGGCAAACCCGCCAGCCGAGGACTGTGCGAGTGTGTGTGCATGGATGCTCGCACACTAATCCTTACAGTGTATTCTGTTGTAGTGTGTGTACCTGCACTTGCATTTGTATGTTTAGTATCAGTGAGAAAGGGGAGCCATCGAGTCAACGGAGTGGAAATTAACAAAGACAAATCATCCATCTTCTCTCTGTCTGACCGTTGGTTTACGCAAAAAACAACCAAGGAGTGTAATTGAACAGCCTCAAGAGATGCAACAAACAATACAATGTCTCACTCCAGTGGGCTGCAGTCATGTCTGAAATTCTATTCACATGCTATTATAGAATGAAGGAGAAATTACGATTTATTTACAATTTACTTTGACATTTAATATTTCGATCTGTTATTTCACATTTACTCAGTGCCCTGTTCTTTCCGGCTGCATGGTTAAGGGAATAAAGAGACTCTTGACTTTGGTTTTTGAACAATTCCGTGATCCTTAGAGTCCCCAGGGTGGTCAGTGGCCGGGGTCAGTTACCGAACAGCAGCCCTACAACAGAAGAATCTACAAAACAATAATAAAAATAATAAGAAGACCATAGCCATTTCTGTAATCGAGAGGTTTTGTGTGCATGACCTTGCGCTTCTTGGCACACCGTGCTTTAAGAATCTGCTGGTCCATAACTACATACATTAATGGACTTGCAGTAAACTTTTCCCTGCAGTGGCAATCACATTTAATGCAAGCTGTTAAACATCAACATCATGAAATCTATGAAATGTCAGCACTATATTGGTTGTGTATGTATAATGGTGTGCTTAGTCTATTAAATTACTGTGTCAGTTAAGTTAATTGGCTCTGCGTGCCAGTACATACTGTGAAACCTATTTAAATGTCTCTGAAACTTCCTCACATCCGTGCAATTCATTGCAGCATAATAGCGGTAATCTGTAGACAGTGTTTAATGGGACAATTGACTATAAAACATAATTATACATCTCATATAATTAATCTGATCTTCTGCATTTCTGTCTGGATTTGTGAACATGAAAGGCGAAGCGGCGAGAGCTGAGACTATCTTGATGATCAAAAGTCTTGAGGAATCCTGAGAGGGATGGTGAGTGGATATTTTTTTGAGAGCACCTGCCTGAAATGGTCTGGTACTCACCAGTACTTAAGCACTTCTGAGTTTTGTCCACATGAGTACCCTTACTTCTTATTGAGTAATGCCACCTCTGGCAAGCATGGCCGTACCCACCGTTGAGGACGCAGGTATTTCCAAGGGGTATACGATAAAAGTTGTGAAATAATTGCCTAAAAACAACTACTTTGACGTTTTGATGCATTCCCCCAAAACCCACCAAGCAAGTTCAGTTTTTGGACACTAAAAAAAATGCGTAACTGTGTCTGTTCTGGCTTAACGTAAAGAAAACAGCACAGAGTTAGCGTTATGTTGTGATTAGGGTTAGGTTTGAGCTCAATTAGGGTACTGGCACCTTTTTTGCGCCAATGGAGAGCAGTGATGACAGAACTGATTATACAAGAATATAGACATGTGAATAATGTTACTTCCTCAGCTTGTCCTTGTTAACAATCTATGCTTTTTTGTTTATGAGACTGGTGTTAATACATCCTTAAAAAATAATCTGCACAAAGTATTGGTTAAGTGGAGCTACAAGACATGAATTACATGTTATTGACTCCTTGAAATCTATTTTCTCGTATTCCTAATGACAAACAACCTAAACAGGCAGATGAGTAGACAGTGTAAGGAGGAGGTAGTCTGGGCAAAGCAGGTGTGCAAAAAAGAACAAGAAAAGGCAGACAGAGAATAAAATGAGCATGTGGCTAATGTGCATCACTATTTTCAACAGCGACCACTTGCTGGTTCACCTGCTAATCAGTCACTGTTACTGTGGCGACAGCAGCGCTCCTCTGGTGACTGCAGTTAGACAGTGAAAAGGGGCGGGCTGTTAAACAGTGATTAAGGATGGCCATTTAGAGAAGCTGGGAGACAAGGAGACCTTGAGAAGTTAGCCATCCATGACACTGTTTATGTAGTATTGACTGGCCCACACATATTGTGGCATGAACACACAACATGATCATGTCCTTACGTAGAAAAACGTTCACTGCATAAACCCACTCAACTTTGACAACTGGCAGAGCTACATTGGCAGCAAGAAGTGCTGCAACACTTTGAGTTTAAGAACTTTAATTTGGCCTAAATAAAAAACGTTGATGAACTGCATGCTCCTTGAAAACTAAAATTATTCTTCCTCGTGGCTGTGAAAGGAGTTTCACCCATTGTTGTTTTTCTTTCTTCTCACCTCCTGTGCAACAAGAAGACCAGTTCGTCTGTGTCTAACAGAGACTGAACGTTGCTCTCTTGCAGCCCAACTTCATGATTTAGTTTGAAAACACACAATTACTGTATGATATTCTTGCCTAGTGTGATTTTACATACGAAGCACAACGGATGGAGATGGAAACACACACACACACACACACACACACACACACACACCTTGCTGTCGATCTCGTTGCTGCCCAGAGAGGTCTGGATGACGTAAAGCAGAGCATCTGTCAGGCCGTCACACTCCCTCATCCTTCGCCTTGCCTCCTCACCTGCGGAGCTTACATTCCTGCAACACACACACACACACGCGTGCACACACACACACACACACAAAGAATACTGGTCAGAGTATGTGTGTATGTGTCTGTGTTTGCCAAACAGACAGAGGAAAACAAATGGAGAAAGAGAGTTGGGGAGGATGGAAGATAAGACAGGAAGACAGATTAAAGAAAAAAGAAAGCTGGTAACGAGAGGTGTGAAAAGACAGAGGCAAAGAGAGAGAGAGAGAGAGAGAGAGAGAGAGAGTGAGTGAGATACAGATACTGGGGAAACCTGGCAGCTCTCCCTAAACTAAACAATTGAAACGGGAACATTAAAATTCTGGATACATCTCAATCTGTGCCCCGAAGGCTCGCTTCAATCTAAAGCACTTGACTTGAGTCCAAAAAAAGAGGAAGTGAAAAAAAAAAAGCTGCTTTAGTCAGACAGTCGTTGCCTGAACTTCACAGCCAACACACACACCAACGCTGCTTAGATAATTTGACAGTATTGTTATATTTATTATTAGCAGCTTTGCCAATAGGATGCACAGAAATAATGAATACAATTTTAATTGAACTGGAGGTACAGGTGGGTGGTGATGGGTTGGATTTGTTTGGGTTTCAACATGGAGCTGTGTTAGATACAGACACACTCAGTACCAGACACTGACTCATTTCCCTGTGTCAATAAAATAAATATGAAACTGAGGTGCGTAGCATAAGCTATACTGAATATTGTATTCTCTTTATAGATCCCTCTTGGAACAAACTTTTACTCCAGTATATATATAAATAAATGTATGAACATGCATAATGAATTACTATATATAAAGCATCCAAAATGTTTCACGACTTTACGTATAAGACGACATAACTGGTGCATTATATGAACACTCAATTCAAAGAATGAACAGAAGCAGCTGAAAGTTGATGTAACTTCACAAATGACACAGTTTAAGGTCATGAAAAGCATACAAAATTGAGAAATAGGTAATTAGATTTTAAATTGATTAACAACAATCTAGGAGAAGAGATTATGTTGACATACAGTATATAGGCTACTGTATGGTGCTATGAAGATAAAATAAGTTCATATTACAAAGACGGCTTCATTAAGTCCCTCAGATAATCTTCTGCTCATAAATAGCCTTCATTGAAATATAAAGCGAGCATAGAGTGTGTATCATGCTGTAGACAGCCTTTAGGGAAATCAATGTTAGAGCCATAGTGTAGTAAGTGTGGGTCTAAATACCCAAGAGACAAATGTATCCACGCACTCGGAAAACCTTATTGTCACAACCACTCAGTGCTTTCCCACACAGTCACAATCTGCAAAATCATTTATTGTCATTTCAGTTCATAGTGGAAGACAGTAATGACCTCTAAAAACACATGATATTGTCACAATTAATTAGCAGTGGTAGTTGTAGAAAGGGAATGCATTGCTCAGGGGAGGCAGGTACACTTAAGTGGGTGACTGTGTGGATGTTTTGAGGTTTTTTACTGGAGTACATCCTCTGGTGGCCATATTGGAGGCTACAATTGTAAATGAGCATGAGCGGGAACAGCTGTTTGTGATTTCATAACTACCTAGCGGTCTCATTCATTTCTGTGCTTCTTTTTACTGAGAAAGGCTCAATATCTCACTAAGGGAACCAATCCACCATTGTGTTTAGTATATTTGTTAGCTTACTAAATGGGAGAAAGTAACACTTTACCCAGTAGTTTTAAACATAATTATCCTGATATTTTTGACACAGGGGCTAATATTATGTGGCTTGTACAGCAGCTGTATTTTAACAATAACATTATCAAACCACAAAGCTGCACTTTGTAGGTGAGTCTTGAAAAGGGACTAGGGAGTAAGATCAGGCAATAACGGAGTAAGTACAGTTTGCAAATATCATTTTATTGTGGCCTTAAGCTACAATACTGTGTGAAGATGGCATAACGATGGCTTTAATGATTTTTATATCTCTGTATTTATTGATTTATTTGATTTAATTATTGGTTGTTTCACATTGAACTTTATTTAAGAGCAATACTGCATTGAACTTCCATTATACTGCCTTCGATATTGAAGTTTGGTAACATGAGTTTAAACATATTTCTTTAAAGATGAAATGTCAAAAAAGCGTATGAAACAGACAATAGAGGTATGAACAAAGAGACAATGCGTTGGTATAAATGAATAAGTTCATCCATAGCATAGCATAACACAGAGATCACAGACGTTTCACCAGTCTATGAAGTCAATCATTTATTGTACTGATGAGAAAGAAAGAAAAGAGAGAGAGAGAAGAAGACACAAGAACTCAATTAAAACTTCACGTTCACGGCTCTCCGCTTCCAAGAGAAGGTCAAGTCATTTTCACCCGCTTTGAATGCTAATGGGCAAACAAGCACACGATGGAAAACCCGCTTAGCAGAGACACAATTCTCTGTCGAGTCGATATAAAACAACAGAACAGTGAAAACACTTCACCTTGACTAATGTTTAAGCACCAACGACAGGAGGTGGGTGGGTGAGAGAGGGTGGGTTATTTATTTCTCTAATGCTCATCCTTGAATATGCTGACTTCTACTAAGAAGTTTTTTTATCTGATGCCTTATCATGGGTGGAGGTGAAGGCACCTGGCTGTGCAACATAAACGTTTAACTGAGAGAACTTTCACAAAATGGGAATGTTTGCCTGCATACATGTCATACATTGTCAAGGCAAAGCGCTTGAAAACTGAAATGCCCTCCCCTCCACTGTATACACAGTGGATTGTACAATAATTTAAAGTTCTTAACTAAAAATGTGAAAAAAAACTGAGACTTGAAGGCTCTGTGACTGACATTTAGCAAGCTCCTGTTACTCTATTGTAAATCTTCTCACCTGACACCTATCACACAGACAGAGCCTTAATTTGAGAGCTTTCTGTGGGTCAAGTCAGACACTGTGGGGACTGAATCCTTTCTAAATATAGCTTTGCAGAGCTGGAACAGAACATGCAAGCTCAGATTTTCTAAGATTGGGCTATTACTACTATAAGTCTGGACATACTGCTGAAGAATTGGTTTTAAGGCCAGGTCTTGTAGTTGCATGATTATGCAATTGCATGTCCCATTTCCTGCCCAATGTATTCGAAACACAAGAGTTAGAATAACCTTTTGAGAGAAATTTGACATTTGCAGAACAGCCACATATTTTTTCAGATTGAAAAGTCGCAGACCTGTGAATGATGTATTAATCCAATCAGGTGTAGGAAGAGTTTCTTGGTTTCATCCATGGTCTTGCTAAACAATAATGAGTGATGTCATCTCACAATGGAATCCGGTGATGTTTGTTAAATAGAGAGCAATTCTGTGCGCTTGCATGCACCAAGATATTACAAACTATATAGTGCATGCCAGATGTTTATGTACTCTCAATACATTCCATGGTCTCTGTCTTTCCAGAGCTTGTTAGTATCACATAGTGGTTTACTGATATGCCATGCAAATTCCTGTGCAATCGTTTAAATACCTAGAAATTAAAATAATTCTGACGCTGTACTATGTCATGTCCATAAATATACTGGCTGCCTGTTTTGCACTGCTTAATAGCTTGTGTCCATCTGGACACCCTGCCCTGGAAAAGCCTATACACAGCTGCCCCATGGACTGGAGATGAACATTGCCATGTGTGTGTTTTGTGTTCATGCATGAAATAATTTGATTGTGTTTGCATCTGGATCAGTGTGTGTGCTTGCTGCCTGTGCACATGTGCTTGTTAGTCTAGTGGTTCTGTAATGAAGCATGAAATATTGTGCCTTTCTGCAACACGCCTTTCCTTCTGTGCTAGTTACTGACTAACACAGTGAGGCCAGGATTTCTTATGCAGAAAATAGCCTGCTAACTTTTTTTTTTCTGGGTGTAATGTGTCCTCAGGGATTCACACATCTTGCTGTGTTGCGTCGCGGAATATTTAGATAATGCTAGCCTGTTTGTTTGAGTCAGCTTTCTCAATCTGACAAAAGGGATTCATGGGCCCTGGTAACATAATCTGCGCATATGGTTATCGCTTAGACAGACAGAGAAAGAGAGAGAGAGAGAGAGAGAGAGAGAGAGAGAGAGAGAGAGAGAGAGAGAGAGAGAGAGAGAGGGAGGAGAACAGATCAGATGGCATATTTCATAACAAGATGAAGGATGAGTGGGGAAGGTGACTTTTTAAAGCAATGTGTGTGTGCATGAACTCCAAAAAACACCTTGCCGAATAAGGGCATGTGAGCACCTAGATGCTGGTTTTCAATTACTTCTATGTGTGTTTATGTGAGCGTGTGTGTGTGTGTGTGTCTGTGAATGTCCTTAAATTTAACTCGTAATCTTGACTATTTAACGAGTCCATTACACGCTTACACTTCATCCTATCTGATGTCACTCCTCATTAATTCAGTCTAAGTCATTAGCCTGCATCGTTAAATAATTACCTACTGAGCAAAAAGACACAGAACTTGATTAAACATCCCATTCAGAATTTAACATTGTTATTTTAACTGCAGTTAAGTAACAGGAGAGTGCCATTGGTGCCAGTGCTAAAGAGCAAGTCATTCCCTGACTTTACCACAGAATGTTTTGAAAAATACATTGGGTACTAGTCCTAATAGTACAGTTTACCATTAAATGGTAATATTCAGACATTTCTGTCTTCCTGAAGCATGATAAACAACATTTGGCTTATTCTTATTGGAAAGTTTGGTAGGACACATGGAGAGAAACGTGGAAGTGTTGTGGTACGCTCTTACGCAAATTAAAAACAAATTAAAATTTTTATTGGAGCGCTCTAGGCTAGCATGATTAAAAGCACAGAAAGACACAAAGATCTTTTTTTGAACAAGTGACAACAAAAAACAAGGGAATGAAGAAACTGAAAAAAGATGACTGAATTCAGTGCATGTATAGGGCAGTGCAATTCGACCAAAAACAAAAATATTATTTGAATATGGCATCGCTCTGGTTTGTATATGCCTAGTGTCTTTTCACCAAAGACATGGCTAACCTGTTATCTATGCAGTTTTCAATCAATTTGAATTTTAAAGTGTCTACCATTGCAACTGCAATTATGTTAGCATAAGAAGAATGTTGTCACTGTAATTACTGGTGTAGTGGTGTAATGGTAATGCAAAAATACACAAAGCATCAAAGTGTATATAATCACAGTAAAAACATTCTTAGGGGTATTATGACTTACATACAATGGTTAACAACAAATTCATATTTTCAGAAAAGTAGCACCCACACATAAGTGAGAAAAAGTTTACTAACAAGCTTCCTGGTATCTGCAGGAGCTGGATTTGAAGTCATTAAAGCATTGCAAAGTTGAACTTTTACCAATTACATTGTTTAAAAGATACTAGACAGGTTATACATTTTTCATTTGACATTGATTTTCCTCTCCAGGTTGCAACAGTGTACCTTAGGAAATGAGTTAAGAGTTTCTGAGCAAACCACACGTTGGTCACTTTCCACAATTTCAGTTGTCTGAAGATTCGTGCAACATGTACCGGAAAGCTGTGAACATGAGTGAATCTCGGACAGATGGTTCTCTAATGTTGCTCAAGGAACAAATGACTTTGTCTCAAACAGCTGGTGTGTGGTAGCTCTGAACAAGTGTCTGACCGTGTGTGTGTGTGTGTGTGTGTGTGTGTGTGTGTGTGTGTGTGTGTGTGTGTGTGTGTGTGTGTGTGTGTGTGTGTGTGTGTGTGTGTGTGTGTGTGTGTGTGTGTGTATTTGTTGGGGGGTCGGGGTGTGTTGCTTGGGTGTCAGCAGAGGGTCATCACCAGATGGCACACACATGCGTACAAACCAATTAATATCAATGAAATAAATATGGAAACAAATTCATTCGTGACCACACACTCCTTATTCTTGATTCATCTAATAACTCATGTTACTGCTCTCCCACATCTGTGGGTGTCGGAAAGGCAACAAATTGAAAGTGTTTATGAGTGTGTGATCCTGATAGGTACAGAAATACACACACACGCAGTGTGTACAACGTGGAGGCAGCAGGTTTTTTCTGGCTTGGCTGTAAACCAATAACCTGCAGGGAGGTAAACAACCTCTGAATGGAGGATATGGAAACCCCTCCACAGGAGACCTGTGTCTGGCGAGGCAACACTGTAAGTGTGTGTGTGTGTGTGTGTGTGTGTGTGTGTGTGTGTGTGTGTGTGCGTGCATATGTGTGAATAGGGTGGGGCCTTTAATGCTCACCATCCGATTAGACAACATATGGGTCCATCAGCATCCTTAGCTGCTTGGCCCTCATTTAATATATGCACACACGAGCACACAAACATACATGAAAATACACACCCAGCACACACACACACACACACACACACACACACACACACTAGCACACAACCATAATTGAAACACCTGATGCCCTGACACCAGTTCATTCCTATTATCATATGCAACTCCCCCATGCCAGGTGTGATTTTTGAGCTTGATTCACACACATACAGTCAGATACGTACATACACTTGTATACAAGCTCACATACAGTACAGACACCCTCAAACACACACACACACACACACACACACACACACACACACACACACACACACACACACACACACACACACACACACACACACACACACACACACACACACACACACAAACAAATAGACATACAGAACTGTACACAAAGGAATGTACACACTCTCATGCATTACAGAGACACAGAAGCACACACAGTGAAGGGATAATAAGAGAGGTGAGAGGTCTGAAATTGAGCTGAGGTACACTGGGGCCTGAACATTGTGGCCTTGTGTCACTTTAACCCCCCAGAACAGATAGTGAGATAGAAAACAACCCTGGAGAGCAGCACAAACACCTTCATTACTCTCTGTGTCTCAGCTTCCCTCTTTGAGATCCTGTTAGGCTCTCCTTCTCATTGTTCACCACTTCTACATTCTATCTGTTCTAATCTTTCCAACTTTTGGCCTTCTCCTCCACTACTCTCCTGTCCTCCTTTTCCTTTACCAGCTTTTACAATTCGATCTGTAACTTCACAGTGTGGAGCAGTGCACTGACAGCATCATTTGTCTTCCCCTGCATCTATACACACACACACACACACACACACACACACACACACACACACACACACGTAACTCCTATAAACACCTTAGTGAGTTAGGAAATAATAAACTTGACATAAAAGTTTAAAGTCTACAGACATTACTGGCAAAAACTGATAACTTTGTCTGAAAAGTTTAAGGCAATATGCTTTGGAATAAACAAACAACTAAAAGAAACACCAAAAAATGTGATTCCCATATTAAACATGACTTATTATTGGTATTGTTGTTATTACTTTAACATGTGTGAGATGAAATGAAGAACCGTATCAGCTCATTTGGCCTTAATAGCAAAAACATCCAAATAAAATTCCATTCATGCGATAATTTAAAATTTGTACAAACTGTATCTTTAAGGTACAAAACACATTATCTCTGAGGCACATCTAGTGTCGTGGCTACCTTGTATAACCACAAATATGAATCAATTTCATTACACAGGCATTACACAAATGAAAAACTCCATAATCCTAACTACTTATGTTTTGTACCCTTGCAAGTACAGTTATATATGCCCATCATTTTTCCAATGCATTTAATAATGACTGTCTCTAAATGAAGATATTTCAGCATTAATTAACCTATTGGACCATCCTCTCAATCCCTAAAAAGTGTAAAGTGTTGTTGTCCCCATCCACACACAGCTGGACAAAATATAGTGCAACCCAAATGAAAATACAATAATGCAAAACAGCCTAGAAGAGTTATATAAGCACTGTACATTTCTGACTCATCCTAACAAAAATAACATTATAACTTTCCCAAATGTAATATTTACGGCAAATACAAAGCTATTATTGCACTGAATTAGATTTGTACAGGTGTTTGTGATATTGAGTTATTGTGTATAATCGTCTTGTCCTGTACCACAGTCCCCTGTGGCAGTTCCTGTGCTGTTTCATTAGAATGCTGACAACAAACGCCAGAGAGGTTTATAACAAAAAAACTACAGTGGATTTTACCCTCCAAATGCTTATTTATGCTATGCTGCCTCTAACTGCATACAAGCAATACATTCAGCATGGGAAGTTGTAGTTCAGATTTAGAATACAAATCAAAGTGGAGTACTTCTGTAGACCCTCTGAGGTGGAATATAATATTAGCGCAGCAAACATACAGAAAATAGAAGAGCTATGGTGATGTTATGCTTAAGATATTTTTACACTTCGAGATTAATAACAATTGACACATATGAAAGGGTCAGTGTTGATCATTGTCTATTTGACTCATCAGCCAGTGGTCAAAGAACTCTAAGTGAAAAGCATTCATGACTAGAAGTATGCAAATATCCAGCAAGTCAATATCTACAATTACCATTTTGGATGTTTTGGAAGACCACAATTATGCAAGCTAGTATTCATATTTAAAGTGACCACAAATGGAACAATGACTGGAGCAACTGCAGCCTTTGCTTTGGTGTGTAGATTGCATACGCACAAGCACATGCACACAGTAGTGCACCTTACATACAAAATTATGTGAAAACACACAAAACCTGTTTGTAACATCTTCAAAATGGCTTTGAAATGCTTTTGAGAGACATTCAATAGCTGGAGATAACCATTCGAAAACAGCTTGACAGGAGCGCTGCAAAGCGAGCTTGGTGGGGTTTAATCCAGAGGCTGCTGGTGGTTGATTGAGTATACAGCTCAAAGGGAGACGGCCAAGTGGACATGGAGTTTTTTTTACTAAACCGTCTCAGCCCTCTGAGGAGTTGGTCTGAGAGTGTGTGTACATAGATGAACAAATGTTGTTTATGGGATCAAGGACCAGAGCTCCTTTTCTGTGCTAATGGCATAGACGCCAAATATAACAGCCAGAAAAAAAAAATGCACAACTATAGCGTGTTTGTGCAGGGGATTTTGCTATGTACAAGCGTTGAATTTTAGCATCATTACTAATTTGAAGATCAAACCAAAGTCAAACTACACGGAAAATAATCAAATGTAAACAAAATGTTTCCTGGAATTAACAAAAGCTGATGAAGTAAGGCCTACACAAAAAAGCCAAAAAAAATGAATTCAACAAACCTTATTAAAGTCAGCATACAAATAACATCAGATTTGATTGAGTAAAATGTATTAGAATTACTGTGAAAATCTAGTTGCAGTAACTTAATAGTACATTTTTAACATTTTTATCGACTCTCTTTATCAACTTATTTTATTGTATTGTATCAAATCTCAGTGAGTGATGAACAACTAAGGAACTTATATTTTATCAGCACATTGCACCAAAAAAACTCTTGACACACAAAAGACTTTGACAATTAAAGAAGTTGTTGCTATGGTTACCAGTACAAGTTAGGGTGAGAGAGCTAGAGTGAATGAGTGAGAGGGAGAGAGAGAAACAACTGTGCATTGTTTATAGTTGTGTGAATTTATACATCTATAATCACACAGGAGTGAAGATTCAAAAGAGACTCATTCGTACACACCATGCAATTGTCTCATTATGGTAAATCTCAGCAGGTATTATTATACACACGCACACACACACACACACACACACACACACACACATAGCTCACGTACACTGTGGGGCTTAATTATACCATGTTGAATAATGCATGCCACTACTGTATATCAACAAGAAATCAATAACACGACAATTTGATCTATACACTGTTTTGCTGAAGGATAAGAAAGAAAGTGGAAACATGCAAAGTATTTATATAAGTGCATGTTACTGTATTACATGAGAGTTTGATTAGGAAAGAAAGAGGGGAAGAAAATCCTCCGCCTATAGTGTGCAATTCTGTCAGGGGCGTGTGTGTGTGTGTGTGTGTGTGTGTTCTCCAGGGTATGTGTTTGTGTGCTGCTTTTACCTGAGACAGCCTGTAGCATTGCGCAGCACCTGGGAGGTATGGAGGTGGAGCTTGCGGTCGTCATGGTGATTGGGGGAGGAGTCCCAGGTAGAGTGGGGTATGATGACGCTGTTGGTCAGAACGGCCAGAGCGTCCTGGATGATTGGCATCTTCAGAGCATCGCATGATGACAGGTTCCATAGCACGCCTGCACACACACGCCAAAGAAATAATGTTTCTTATTTTTGCATTATTTTGTAAATAACAATAAAGAATGTTACAGGGTAAACACGTAAAAGTAATGATGTAATTAATGGCAAATTGAAATGCATGTGTCTTTTAATTGCAATAATGAAAAATACAGAATTACATAAATGTGATGAAGGTTGTTGATTTTCCATTTGCCAACAGAGGAAATCGAACTTTTTCCTAATAGTGCTCATAAAGTATAAAACCAATCTGTGTGTGTTCTGGTGAAGCTTTTCTACGTGATGCACAGCAATAATGTAAATACGTCTCTAAGTAAAGTATCTACTAAGTATATGAAAAGCTGTGTAACATTTTAAACATCCTTGCTCTACTATATGAAAGCAAAAAACAAAAATAATCTGATACGTTTGTGTTCTTCTTTTAAGACCAGTTAAGTACAATTAGATGAGTAAAGGTGCAGAATAAAATCTCTTATATATGGTTTTATATGTTTTTTTACAGTGCACAGCATGATTCATGCCTTTTTCTTTCTATTAATGTTCCTGTCAAATCTGTGTTCTCAGAGCATGGCTAAGTGAGGACAGCCCTCTTTTCCACCTCTTCATTCCCTCTGTCAACTTTCCTCATATCATTCATAGACGCATATTTCATGGAATTTTAAAGTAAATGGCTCCATTAACCTCTCAGTGATGTCACAGGAAATACATCTTGTTGTGTTTTATGAGGTCAGTGCAGTTGAAGCGTGGCCTTGTGATTGGTTTAAAACAACCCAAAACTTTTTTTTTAACCTACTGCATACTAATACTGATCTCAGACAGAACTTTCCACTGCACTCGAATATCGAATATAATAAATGAAGTCTGGAGGTAGTTCAGGACTGGCAATGCTGGAAGAAATTGACTAAAATCAATTTTGAGAATGCCACCCACTCTTTTATTCGGGAATCCGACTCTACAATCTACCTGATACTTGTGATATCTGAGGAAATTAATTAGTTTGTTGGTCCAGGCAGAACGCCAACTGCCCAACCAGTGCATCATCTATCACACACTGTGTGGTGGAGAACACAAATGCATACACACACACACACACACACATACACACACAAACACAAATACACTCTAAGCATATGCAGAGATATTCCAATCAAACAATATGCACAAATCCACAAGTTGGCCTAAAAACTTTTTGTACAAGTTTGAATGTATACAAGGATACTTCCAATCACCTCCAAGGACACACATATTGCACACACACATACTCACATGCATGCTATTGTAACACTTAATTACATACAGTATGGGTAAACACACACACACACACACACACACACACACACACACACACACACACACACACACACACACACACACACACACTTTCTTTGTGTCAGATGGAATACCAGATGCCTCTTCGCAGACTGGTGACAGCACTGGCCTTGTTGGTCAGCTGTGACACACAAACTCACACAGACACACGCACACACAGGCTCCATCAGTATTCTCGCATTCAAATATGTTAATTAGTCCCTGCTGCTTGCACTGGTCATCCCTACCCAAAGAGCAACAGATAGAAAAAAGCAAATATAGTAACAAACAATAAGACAAACATGTGTGAAACAGAGGGCGACAGAGATGAAAGATACAGAAATAGAAAACTAATGAGAGGGGAGGAGAGCTGGAGGAGCTGAGTGATGGTTCAGAGAGGCAGGAACAGATTGAGACAACAGAGGAGACATGCAACACTTTTTTAATATGACAAACTATAAAGAGCTGTGGTGTTGAAGGTCACCATCTCTCATGTATTTCAGTGTCAGGCTCCAGATGTCACAGGTCCCAGATGACAGATGTCATTCATTTGAGCAGTTACCACACAAATAAAATATGGACATAACTCAAGACACTCTGTGCTCTGTTTGCAATGGACAGGCGGCTAAAAGATGTCCTTTTAATTCCGCAACACAATATGGGCAATCCAATTTTTGCTCAGGTCTTGTGAATGTAAATGAAACATAAGGGCAGCAGGGAGTTGCACGGTAGTGATTATAGATACTGTCTGTCATCTGAAACGACAGCAATACTGAAGCTGAGCAAGAGCCTGAATTTCTAAAAGCTCCAGGGAGGTTGCTCAGTAGCTATTTCTGACCTCCTGACCTGCCTGACCTGCCTTTCAGTAAAAAAGACTGAAAAACATACCAAAAAAATTTATGTCAGGCATATATGAACCGAAAGGAAAGGTATTCTACTAAAAAGATGGAGATAGAGAAAAAGGGCCAGGACATGTTGTGTCACCAGTAAGAGATTTGAATTAAGCCTCACTTCAGTGAAAGACTGTACACAAACTGCCGTGGAGGCACTGGGTGTTGACTAGCAGCCAGTTTTGCGTCGCTAAGAGCAACGCCGGTCTTGATGCCTTACAGTGTACTTCGCTAGTGTCAGTCATCATGACAATCTGCAAATGACAGACAAAGGCATGGGAGGAAAATCAGGCCAAGAAAATACAGAATAAGATTTAGGAATAGTAGATGTAGAGGGAGGTACACAAAACGATGGGAATGAAAGCCATTGACAAAAAAAACCCCATAGCAATTAAGGAGAAGAAAGGTTCATTTCTAATTAAAGTTGTTAAAAATTAAAGTAATAGGTAAATCCTATGTGGAAACTAAAGGAACAAAATATTATTGTGAGAAAAACAGTAAGAGAGAATGCCAAAGGGAGTCAGAGAGAGAAGATCCAAATGTAACAGAATAAACCAAGTATAAAACAAGTGCAAGTAAAGACAAATAGATAAAAAATGTGAGAAAAGTTGAAAAGAGAAAAAGGAGGTGAGATAGAAAGTGAAAGAAGACGATAATGTGTGTGTGTGTGTGTGTGTGTGTGTGTGTGTGTGTATGTGTGTGTATGAGAGAGAGAGCTTGAGAGGACAAGAAGAGGAGGGTGATAATAAGGCGATGACCTTGTATGTTGTTAGGCAGCAATCAAGCACTCACACTCCGGCTGTATGTGTGAATATGTGTGTGTATGTGTGTGTGCGTCTGTGTGGGAGAGTTGCAACATTTGCCTTCACTTTCACTAATCAGCCTCTTGTTTCAACATCTTGAGTCTCCCTCTTTCTTCTCAATCTCTCTCCTCTATCATGGGCTCTTTTCATACCAAGTTAAAAACTCAAACAAACACACACACACACACACACACACACACACACACACACACACTCGGGGATAGCACCTTCAGCAAGAGTGAAGACACACGTGTTGGGCAAAACACCTCACTTATAAACCTCAGTGTTTTCATACATCTCTTTCTGTATCTCTCTCTTGTTTTTCTCTTTCTTCCTGTGGTGCTCTATTTCTCAAGTGGTGAGTGTTTTCAGAGCATGATTGCAATCACGTTAAAACAGTGTTGTCTCTGATGAGCTGACGAAAAACCTGTCTGCTGGATTACAAAAAAGGCACTCGGCTGCGTTTCTTTGGCTTCGCTCGCCTATGAGCCGGCACACACGCAAATAAAGACACATGCACGCACAACACACACTAAAGATGTGAGAGGGTGGGGTTATGATATGAAATTTTTTTTCTGCAGACAGAGATTCAGACAGAAATTGAGCAGAAGGAGGGAAAACACAAAGGAATAGACTCCTCAGTGTTTTCTGGGGCAAGGACATTGTGTCTGCCACTGTCTAACATTGGCCAAATTCAAGGCTGACACACACACACACACACACACACACACACACACACACACACACACACACACACCTGCTCTAGAAACATAGATCTGTAATGCTTCGCTAAGCCCAGTGTCCTTATGGGTATAACATCAGGTGACCAACAGACAATGACATCATACTAGAGCCGTTGTGTGTGTGTGCCTGTGTGTGTACGTGTCTGTGTTTTCTTCCATTCTCTCTCCTTATCTTTATCTCTTTCTCTCCCTCCTCTGACTAGTTCCCCTAAGACGCTTGACGGACAGTTTCCTAGGAGCTGGGTGGTTTGGGGAAATGTGGAGATGATTGCATGAATTCATGAATAAATGAGAGTATGACTTGTAAGGGGAGAGTGAGGCCTGTTAGGCCTCAAGTGGCAATGTTTTATTAATCAGCCTTCATCTGTGTGACTCGATGTGAATTAGTTAGCCACGGGGTCAGAACCTGGTGATGAGTAAAGCAAAAGATGACAAATTACATAGCTAATGTGTCTACACAAATCTGTGATTAAAAAATCAAACAAGAAATATTGATTTTGGATAGTATTATAGGTAGCAGCAGGTTAACAATTGCTGACTCGACCCTGGGGTCAAACAACTTCACATCGTGCAGGTTTCGTCGAAAACATTTGTCAGCACTAAGTCCTGTATTGTGGGGTGAATTGTCACTGCCTGTGCTTCCCACAGTGAAAATGCAGGACACTAACAATTTCATAGCATCATAGAAGCAGCAAAAAAGTCATCCTGGTGAAGGTACCCAAGTCCCCACGGGAACCACCGTAATGACTTTGATGGAGCTCTGTCCCGAAGCCTTTTTGAAAGAAGGTTATAAGCTTTGACTTAAATTAAAGTGGCTTTGGCAAGTACTATAACAGTAGTGGGGACATGGAGATTTGGAGAACAGTGATTTGTGCCTTAAAGGAACAGAAACCACAGTAAAGAATTTTCCAGTAAAGGATGGCAGCAATATTATTTGACTGTTGATTTGTTGCCAACATCATTAGCTTGTGGAAGCAGAAAAGTGCTGGTCACTTCTGTATAATTTTTCTATTTGCATATGGTAAACAGAATCAATGCATGTAATATTAATCAGCACTCCAAGCCATCAGACAAAATATGTACATTCGTCTCCAGTTTTCAAATCATTGAAATAAAGATATTTTCACAACTGCATACATTTTGAACACGTGACTTTCCTCTGCAGTAATTTCTCAGCTCAACAACCATTTCAGAGCAGGTAGCAACAGCTGCAGCAGGGTCATCCCATGGTCCACTGCCTCAAGGTGAGCCTACGAGTAAGGATAGCATCTTCTATTGACACCCAAAGCCTCTGCATCGACCAGACTTTTACTGACAGGCCCAGAAGCCTTGACTTCGTCCTATCTACCTTACGCTGAGACCCAGGAAACCAATAAAGCTTCCGAACTGACAGGGAGATAGGCCAAATTGTAGAAGGAAGGTTTTTCCGGTCATCAAAAAAAACAAAACGAGAACATAGTGCTTGTCTCATTCCCTCAGACCTAAACAGATTATTTTATCACAGAGAATAAGGAAATACTTTGACAAAGCTGACAACACAAGCGCAGTAATGAGGAGGCTGATTTGTTATGACTTAAGCACAACCAAATTTTTTGAGTCTAGCAGTTGAGGATTGTGTCTATTGATATAATTTGAGAATGCGCCACTGCCCCTGATGAACCCCTGGTGGTCACAAACTGCCATTTGCTTGCTTTCAAATCATTTAGCAACCAATTAGTAATAAAGGTCAAGCTTTGAGAGAAATGTAATTTGGCAGAGCAATATATTCGCAGCTTTCGCGCTACATGTCAGTGCAGAGAAGCTAACAAGGATTTGTTTTTGTAATACTAATTAACAACTTTTACACTGTTATGGTATTTGCAGCACTGGCCTGAGGAAGGAGTGCAGACACATTCACGCAGACTCATCTGGTAGCTGCCCATCACAACTATGGTCCAAAGCATTTAGTGGCTCAGTCCTGCACACAATTTTCCTGTCTTAATTTTTCCAGACAGTGGAAGAATCTCAACCAATGATCTCTCGAATGTGTAGTTACTGCTTCTAAAGTCCATGCCAAGACAATGAACAAGCATTGTATCACTGTGCACAGTTTTTGGACACACTTAAGGAAAACTGTGTCAATGGCTAATGCAGCATAAAAAAGACATGTAATACACTGCACTCATTGTCTCTATTTGTTAAAAAAAGAAACGCAAACCACTTGAAACACATTCCTAATTGAATTACCGAGTAATTACGCAACAGTTTCAAGTGGCGAATTACAGCTCCAGCAGGGTGTTCCGCGAGGCAAATGAAGATAGACTTCAAAATATGGTTGCCGTGGCATGAAGGCAGTTGAAATGTAGAATTCAATGCTAAGTACCAGAGTAAACAGACAACAGGGTAGAGTCATGCATGAGACTGATTCACTCAGCCAGCAGCAGTGAGAGCCAGACAGACAGGGGCAAAGACAGGAAGAGTCAGGCAAAGGGAAGATAGAATTTCACAGTGTGTGGTGTGTTTGTGCAAGATGACTATTTATAAAAGTCAGAGCTCAAAATATGATGCAGTATGACTTGCGGTGCATTTAATTCATTTGTTAATCTGCTTACAGACCACACACAAATACACACACACTCCATCTCCAAGCTATGTTTTTAATCTCTTAGCCTCTGCGGCACTGTAGTGATGTTCTTCAAGGTGCCAGAATCTCCCCATAGGCAAAGTCTGGCGACTGTCATCACTGACATGTAAGGCTTAGTGTCAACAATAAATTCTCTTTCTGTGAATTTTGATTGGTGCACATTCTCGCTTCTTTATCTAGAATAAAAACAAAACTTGTTTTATAGAGCAGCATGAGTCTGCACAAATATGAAAAAACACCCATTGTTGGATGTTACTACCATTCCTCACTCCTTCCTTATTGTTTTCCCTTAGCATATTCTTCCCTGTCCTTCCCTTCTTTTTCATCCTTCCTACTAAGCACTGTTACCCTATTTGTTCTTCATTCCCCCCCATGTTCCTCACTCCTTTTCTTCCAATTGTGTCCCAAATTTAATATCAATAGCATGTCTGAGGAAAAGAAGTAACAGCTTGCTTCCTTCCATCTTTTCTGTTTCTGCTCAACATTTCTTCCTCCTCCATCCACCTGCATGTCTCTAATTGTTCCTCTCAAGTTGTATTTCCTGCCTCCGTCCAACCTGTGACAGCGGTGTCACTAAAAGTGAAGAGGTCAGATAGATATAACAACGTCCGTCCTTACTTCCTTCCTTCTTCTCCAACATCCTATGTCTTTTCTCTCCACCATTCTTCAGTGGGCTGTTATCAGTATGCAAGGGGTCTGTAAAAGGAGACACAAAACTCCTCGCTGGCTTGGTGGATGTCATTATTGTGATCTACCAGGTCCCGTTTCTCCCCGGAGAGCAAGTGACCTATGGGTACGCGTCTAGGGATGGATGTTGGAGCGTGCGTGTGCGTGCATGTGCTTGAAGATGAGTTTCGTTCCCAGCTGAAGAACAATGGGGTCAGAGGTCAAATTGAACATGAGGGGGCCCCCATCGACTTTATCTCAGTATTCGATGTGTGTGCATGTGCGTGTGTGTTATGTGTAGGTTTGTGTGTCCCTTTGAGTCTGTGTGTGTATGAGTGAATGAGTGTGTGATTGAACTATTATCTTTGGGGATGTCCTCTTGTATGAGTGTGAGCATGTCTCTCTTATCTCATGGCTTACCTGGTGCAAGAAAGAGGGCTTTTGTCTGAGCAAAGAGAGAGAAACATTGGTGATACAAGTGCAGATACACACGGTCCACCTCAATGCGACGCAAAACTCTGAACCACATAGAAGGCCAGCATGTATATGGATAATGGAAAGAGAAGAAAAATGCATGGCATGAGAACATGGGTGGAGGAGAAATGAGAAGAAGAGAGGCAAGGATTGGCTGATCACAGCTCACCCGATGTGTGTCTTTGTCTTTGTCTGATTACTACTTGCTGAATTTCATCAGTATCACAGAGTTTTGACTTTTACTGACTGAATCCTGAGATACATACACAAACACAATTTGCACGTGTGTGTGAATTGTGTAGCACACATAGCATGTTCATCCTTATTACTTGTCCAGAGGCTGTAGAACCAATGTCATGCTGGAAAACAACTGTGGCTGCACATTGAGATTACATATTAGCTTGGGGTGGTGTATGTGTGTGAGTGTGAGCATCTGTGTTAAGCAGAGAGGGACAAAGTGCATGTGTTCGTGTTTGCTGCAGTACCAAAGGGCCTCTAGAAGAATATTAAATTCTTGTGGGAGGCATATTGCAAACTATTTCAGGAGCAACTGAGATCAGATTATATCAGCTCATGTAAAGTCTGTGTGCTTAGGTGGGTGTTAAAATTTAATCCATACATCTTTTGCCTACACAGATATTTGAGTGCAACTCCACAATAAGTGCTGTACATCTGAGTGTGTATGCATGTGCATTTTTAAGTTTGTCTGTGTGGGTGTGTGTACTGTTGTATGTGTCTGTCTCCAGTGCACTGGCTAACTTGTACTACTCATGCCCTCAAGGTGAAAACAAGATTGACCAATGTTGTAAAAAGTCATATTCGCTGGACTTCACACGAATGTGAGGTGGACACACGTTTCTGTGATCACACGCATGCGCCCACACAGAAAACACACAAGACAAACTTATACCGCATTACAACTTAACCATTTGATAAAAAAGTTGAGCGTTCATGTAGCAAAACACTTTTAAAGAGAAACGATGTTTTAAATAAAAAAGCTCTCTGCTTTGCTGCTCCCTCTGCATTCTTATTCTTCTATCAGTCCATTGAGGAGAACTCTGAACATCAAATATTATTGGCATCCGAAGGAACTCAAGACGAAACAGCCTTGGTTTCTGCAGAGTGAATAGTAACCTTTTCTAAAGAATATTCTTTCAGTCAAAGTTAAAAGTATAAATTCTCCATGAAATAAAATCACTCAGCTAAAACTACTGCCGCTGTCAAGGCCAAATGAGACTTGAATACACTGTGGTTATGTGTATGTAAAAGTGTGTTTGTTGCT
The DNA here is from genome assembly GCF_905237075.1 of Dicentrarchus labrax. Lineage (NCBI taxonomy): Eukaryota > Metazoa > Chordata > Actinopteri > Moronidae > Dicentrarchus > Dicentrarchus labrax. Next base: position 10,105,095 of record NW_026136709.1, on the reverse strand, counting down.
AGGATGCATGCATTGTGTCCCTCCTGTCTTTGTGTGTTAGTGTGTGTATGAGTCATAGCTGGGTACCACAATATTAAATGTTTTGGATTTACTGACTAGAACATCCAAAACAGTCTTGACAGTAATCAGTCACACGGTCGATTACTAAATTCCCAAAAGAATAGGTATAGGGTCAAATGAAATGAACAAACAGCAGTAAACTAAAAAAAACAAGACAGAAAGATATTTCAGTCAGGACCACTTTCGTCAAAATATCTTATATTCCAAGCAGAATTACATTTGGCGGTATGGCTCTGTTCTGGGACCTCCTTGTCCTTCCGCGTGCCTACGTGGAAAACCTTAAGGCAGGGAGAGCACACCTCCCTGCCCTTCCATGTGCATACATGGAAAAGTTTAAGACAAGGAGAGCGGCAGCAGAGACCCCCCAGGGTACAGAACAGAGCAAGCATCAATGGCAATCAGAAAATGACATTGATTAATTAGAAATATAAAAAGGAGGAGCTGGGGTGGAGGTGGGTGCAAAAAGGCTTGTAGAGGAGCAGCAGAGATAGGCAGGCTAAAGCAGCTTAAATAAGGCGCCATGTAGATGTTAGCCAATTGGATGCTTGAGGAAATCAGGTGAGCTGTCAGCTGACTGTGCATGGTATCCAATGAGAAGCTTAGAGGAATCAGCTGATGTATGTTTATGACTAGCTGTGATCGTATGATATAGCTGTAACTGAAAGCTAAGCCTGACTTCGTGCCCTGCCTGAACTAACGCTATGCTCAATTTTTCTTTCTCTTGCTCTGTCTTCTTGCAATGTTTGTATTGTATTGGTAGGTTTTGCAAAGGTACATCACATTACCCAGTTTTGGTGTAGGTGTGATCCTCACATCTCCACATATCAAATTCTATCCACTCACACACACACCATTATAACCTCTCCTGAGGCCACAGGAGCAGAATCATACTGGGAAATGGCTGCAGCTACACAGAGGTGCAGATACTCTACCTGTGACTAGCTCTCTGATTTCCACATCTCCCGTCTTCCTCAGCAGGCGGACCAAGGCAGGAATACCCCCGCAGTTCTTCAGGGCCACTTTGTTCTCATCGTTGGCCTTGCCATACACCAGGTTCCTCAGGGCTCCGCAGGCGCTACGGTGAACCTCACTCATCCTGTGGTCCAGTAAGTCAACCAGCAGCTGGATGCCTCCTTGTCTGCGGATCTGAAGGTTAAAGAAACTGAATGAATCTATGTAACAAAGAACACAACCCCCCCCAATATTTATTAAGTAAGTCTTCATAGACTCACATAGATCCACAATCGAGCACAAAGTCTATTATTCTGATATGCTTAGACTGAAATGAACATCAGCCGGCAGAAAAATGTTGGTGGTCAACAGTTGGTTTATTTGTAAATGCAGGTAGTTACTTTGGCATGTGTGTACAGTCTAGGAGTGTGTGTGTGGCCTACAGTATATGTCAGTCCTGCCAATCAGATTAATAACCCAATGTGTACTAATTAAACATACTCTGACACTGCTAATGACTATGCTTTCACAAAATGACACTTAATTACACTGATGAGAGAAGGAAAAGAGCTGTGACTCCAGCTTTGCTTATATTATAACAAAACTACAATACATTTGCGCCTCTCATATGCATGTCTGCCTGTCTCTCATCCTGCTTCTCTAAATTTCCCATTTTTACGTGTTTGTTTCTCCCTGCATTTTAATTCATGTTGTGTCTGTTTCCGTATGTGTGTCTGTCTGTCGCCATGTCTCCATCCTGCCTGCATTTGTCTTTTTCGGTTGTGTGGTTCACATTTCCCTACATAAAAATGTACACTGGACTAACCCATTACTGCTGAAGCTTTCTGCTATCTGAAAAGGGAAATTGGTGCTAGGCACAACTGTTTCTTCAAATAGACAACTGGTTAAATTGCTTTATATAACACTATTGTGATATTTTTATACGCACCATGAATTTTTGAACCATATTATGGTGTGGATGTGTTCATGATATAAATGGAAAATATATAATATAAACTTAAAATGATGAGAAGTTATATCAGAAACCAAATTTGTGTTCCCTACCCTCTGCATCTTTTAATTACATGCAAATTTTAAATGTTTTATTATTCATAATTGTAAATTACAGTTTTAGGCCAAGATCAAGACATTAAAATTAAACATTCATAAACTGTGAAATATGCAGTTATATAATATAAATATAAAAATCTAAAGACATTTTGAGTTAAAAATAATGCTTGCATTTTTTCCACATAGCGCACAACTCATATATATCTAATACTCTATTTTAACCCTTTTATCATTTACATTTCTGTTTCATGAATTGTTTCTCAAGCTGCTTAAGAGGGACCAAAGAAATCAAATGAAAGTATCTGTACCATATTAAATTGCATAGCATCGTATCGCGTTGAATCGCATTGTGTTGAATCAAATCATGTCGAATCACACTGCATCGCAATAAGAGTTAATCGTATGACACTGGTAGTTGCTTCATATTGGATGATTGCATCAAGATACGCATCACATCAGCCTCAGTGATAGAGATGCACATCCCTGATATAAATACTACACACAGACATGTGAAACAAACAAAGCAATAAGTCTAGATTTATGATTATATCCTGATTCTGTGAGAAGACAAGGCAGTCAGGCCTGTTAGCCCAGTAGGGATAGCAATGAGGGCACTCTGGTGTTAGACATTATGCCTTCCCCCTATGGTGTTACACATAATTTCTTCCCCCCATGGTGCAACACATTGCTTTCTCTCCATATTGCTGCTTTTTAAACCCTCCCACATTGCTTCTCCGCTGCAGGGATCTTCATAGGCCTTAGGGGGCCAAAGAGCTTAAAGCAACCCGTGTTTAGTCCAATCGACAGGGGTGTAGTACTAATCACAAGAAACAGGCTGCTGTGATCACCAGGAGACTAGTTGTAACATAGATAGAGCAACTAGTGTGTGTGTGTGTGTGTGTGTGTGTGCCCATGAGAAAGAGAGAGAGAGAGAGAGAGCGCCTGTTTTTCACGCTTCTGCTTTTATTTAATCTCTGGAGTACTGCAACAGGCAGAGTTACTCAGCCAGATAACTCGAAAAAAGTTTTTCACAGTTAACTGCATAATCAGGCTTCTTGAAACCCTCTTTTATTTTTCTGCATGTTCTCCCCTAGACCTGGGACATTAAGTGCTGGCACTAATTCTGACTGTTTGTTTCCTCAAGCACCAGATGGGTGGAGTTTACCATACAGACAAGTTAGAAAGTAAAGTGCAATAAATAGACTTCCAGACCTTTTCTTGTGATTATGTCTGGCACTCATTGTTTTGTCTCCTGTGGAAACCTCACACATCTGGCATAAGTAAAGCAAGAAAAAAAAAAAAAAAAGAAAACTTGTCATAATGAGTGTCTACAAGGGCTATTTAAGTTTGATTTCTTCATAGTGACATTACACAAATGATAAATATGTGTGGAGAGAGTGAATTAGGGTAAAAGGAGAGAAAGAAAGCATAAGAAAGTGATGGAGGGCAGAGAGGATGGAGGTGTTTGATGACACAGCAGGAGTTTATCGAGCAAAATGACTTTGCTTATCTATTCAATTAAAATGGATTAAGGGATGCAATGAATGGCAAACTAACCTTGCTCCATTGGCCACACAATATCCTCAACCTGATTTGCTGTCCCTCCTATGCCCCCCAGTCCTCACCTCTGCTCCTCTCCTCCCCTCCCCTTCTCTCGCACTGATCTCTGCTCCTCTCCCATCTCCTCTTTATGCTTGTGTCACAGTTAATCTGTTATTCCATAAAAGCCATAGTGCTATTACTTTGTACTGCCTCTGAGCTACCTACAAGGCTTGCCAATACCTCTGTACCTATTCCTCTATTCCATGTAAAGAAAATTAGAAGCGCAGATTGATTTGTCTTTGTCTCCCGCTGTTCCGTGGCGGCCACGGCTATTGGTAACCCATAGCGACAGCATTGCCGTGGTAACAGTTAGCAGTGGTGACATCTGCGATTGTGGGAATCAGAGGTGCTGCCGGCGTGAAAGCTGGCACTAAGATACATGGGTGACACATACCTGGGATGGTGGCATGTGAAGCCAAACAAGTGTGTGTGAGTCACTACGTATGGAACGTCGACACTAATCAGCAGCAGCACACGGAAGACAGTTTATTGCCTGCATGTGAGTGAAGATGTGTCACACCTTTCAACCTTTTTTGAGCACACACACACTCAGGCAGGCATACACATAGGCAAGGACTTTTGTTTTTCCCTGACACTTAGCCTAGGGCTAACTACATTTTAGAGCCTTTCAACCTTTGGCTAATTGAGTTCTTGGCCCAAGGCTAATATTCCCCTCTGGAGCATTCGAAACTGGGCCAAGAATGGCATTAATAACCTATGTCTACCTAATATTGTTCTGAGGCAGGGGCACAGCTAATTCTGCAGCAATGAGATTCACAACTTGACAAATACACTAGTGGCTGTACTCTCTTGTTTGAAGAGTAAGGCAACAGAAAAAACACAAACCATTACTCTTCACAGCAGGGGACAGGGAAAGTGCCTAATAATCCCAATGTGTGAGTGTGAATGTGTCATTGAGTGGGTGGTCCCCTTTTGAAACTAACATATGACCGTTAATACAGATGTAGACCCACTTTGAAGGGTTTCAAATAAAAGACACCAGTTTCTGGACACAGGAAATGTTTCAGAGAAAAATTATGAATTTGTAACTTACATCCACAGACTCTCAGCACTCAGACCACTGGACCAAGGAAAACAAACCAGACACATTCTCTAAAGGTTACCTGCTGGGTAGGAAAAACCCAGAGGGAAGGAATTAACAACAGCTTTGCTTAAAGGACCCGTTTGTAGAATTTAGTGCCATCTAGCCGTGTAGTTGCAGATTGTAGGAGAAACTACGGTGGCCACGAAATCACAGAAAAGCAAACGGTCCTAAAGCCAGTGTTTGGTTTGTCCATTCTGGGCTACTGTAGAAACATAACATTACAAAATCACAACCTCCACAGATATAAAGGGCTCATTCTAAGGTAAGAAAAACCTAACAATTCTTATTTTCAGGTGACAGAAAACATAGTTATAAATATTCCATTTCTGTCAATAGGTCCTCCTCAATGTCATTGGACCTTTCAGTGCAAAAAACCCATCATTGATGGAAGAGGTTTTTTCTCCTCCTGAAATATGTCAGTCTTATGAAAGTATTTTTAATTTGTCGTCATTGATGGAAGTTCTCAGAATATTGATGCCAGAGGTGATAAGTAAGACTGGAATTTTAAAAAAAGCTATTGCTTCAACCATCACAGCAAACATTACACCATGATCAGAGTGGAACATTGTACATATGGTTTTCAATGTGCAGAAGCATGTAATATAATTACAGTATTTGCTATGGATCATTCGCTGTGTCTTTCATATCTTTCATGCTGATGTCTGTTTAACAGATAATCACGGCTTGCAGTTTGCACAGTTCACGGTCTAAAAATCTAAAACCAGATTTTTATTATCATACTGACTTCACCTCATTGCTAATAAGAAAGTGTAAAACAGTGTGAATATACCGTAGCTCTAACTGCAATTGAATCTGATCCAGTACATAAGATCCCTGCATTTATACGCTGCTGTATATTCAAGCAGGTCTGCTGTAAAAAGAAAACGTTTTAAATCATAAAAAGGTGGGAGGAGAAGAAATTAAGGTAATCGATGTCAAAATAAAGTAGGAGTGGCATACAGTGATATATGAGGTGTGAGATAGACAAAATGGATAGTTGTAAGATAGAGAGTGAGTGGGGAAGGGGGAGGGGGAGGAATGACACAGAGTCAGGGGGCACGTTCCCCTCCCTTCAACCGGTCTGTTGGATAAATGGATATCGACAAGGCTGCTACCCAAAATGAATTACTGATGTGACTGAACTTTAGTCTGACACAGTGTGTGTGTGCTGGTGTACCTAAAGGGGATGCATGAGCTGACATGTCAGTGGGCTTGTACTGTGTGTGTGTGTGTGTGTGTGTGTGTGTGTGTGTGTGTGTGTGCAATGTATGGGCAACTGTTTGCATCTAAGTATGTGTGTGTGTCTGTGGATGCCATATGTGTGTATGTGTCTAGAGCAGCTATAAATGATGCTGAAGATGAATTTGCCAAGCTGCCTCTGTGGTCAACTGTAATCTGAGCTGAGGCCAGACCTCCATCTGCTCTGCCACACAGACACAAACACTCTCTCTCTCTCTCTCTCTCTCTCTCTCTCTCTCTCTATCTCTATCTCTCCCCCTCTCAATGTCAATTTCAATTTCAATTTAATATGTATTTTAATGGCATGCATGTTAGAAACAATTATTGCCAAAGTGTTGGCACAAAAACATATACAACAAACACATTTCTAAAAAAAAAAAAAAAAATCTCTCTCTCTCTCTCTCTCTCTCTCTCTCTCTCTGACTTGTCACTGACATACGTGAAGGCACAAAACACACACATAGAGACACACCTCATCCAAACACACATGCACTCCCACATAACCAAGTGCACACACACCTGTGATGAAACAAGTAAAGCGTGCACACACATCTGCCATCCAGAGACAAATTGCTGCTTAATCATCTTTCTCCACACTTTCCAAAACCACAGACTGCATTCTTGTTACCTGATAAGATAGACAGATAACAGAAAGCAATATTCTCGTTTTTCTTTTTTTCCCCTTCACTTCCCCTCCCCAACCCCCGGCCCTGCAGAGTATCTCTTTAGCAACAAATAGCAGCCATGTTGTGGCTGTATTTAGCTGCTCAGTGTGTCCCCGGCCATCTGTGTCTGTCTGGCTGAGAAAAGTTTTTAGATCAGTGCTCATAGCAAATAGCTACCATCTACATTCATAATTTAAGTGTGATATCTTGAAAATCTACTTTTATTCCAATTCAACAACCAATAACATACAATAATTCTTATTTAAGTATATATGACATTATATATTTGTTAAATATCTGATATTGGTATTTATTGATGTGTTACTGTTATTTTTTCTTTTCAAAATAATAAGTTTCTTCTATTGGACAACTAAGAATGCTTTAAGTAAGCCTCTAAGAAGCTCTAAAATAATTGGAAATCACAGCCTGTTGCTTGAAGATATCCAAATAGAAGAATGGAAAATCTTGAAGTGACTATTCAATATTGCAAAAATTTGGGCGTGTTTCAGTATTGTCATGTAGTGACTTAAATTACCTGCCACACTTTCAAAATTACCATTATTTGATTTGATTTTGTGGCAATTATTATTTTGTGAAAGTAGCTGTCAAATGTTTAAATGGCATCTCTGGTTTTGGAATGAAAACCATTGATGAATAAATAATGAATATGAATAACCATCAAAAGTTGTATTTTTTCTCAGTGTTCAGGGGGTACCTACATGAGCCAAGACATTTCCTGAACAACTCAGGACACAGCTGTGAATCTAAAACAAGAAGGAGCAGTGGTGCTGCAGGACAAAACTACGACATGTGACCCCTTAAAGAAAAAAAAAAGGAAACATCATCTGTAAGGTCTGCCAAGTTTTAGGAAAAGAAAAAAAAAATCAAAAACTGTCAATAACTTAATCTTTTGTGACATCTGCTTTGTTATGAATCCCTGGGTAATAAAGTTGTCACATTACTTGCCAGTGAAATGCATATTCAACTACTGCTGTCGAAGGTTATTTTTAAAACAGGCAAGTTTACAGATATAGACATAACCACACACACACACACACACACACACACACACACACACACACACACACACACACACACACACACACATTCATACACAGCAGAACTCTGTCACTAAGTACTACTTTAATAATGTGATATGTGAAAGTTAACAATCGCTAGAAGTCTGCGTGACAGCGCTTGTGTATGTGACAAAGTCAGTGTGTCATGCATTTAACACAATAGGAAATATAAGGTACCTTAGATGTGAGATATTAGAATCTAAATCAAAATCCTGGTACGTAACCAATCAATTTTAATTCCTTTACAAAAAATATTCCATATTTCTATTCATAAAAACAACCATATTTATGACTATAATAATAATCATATTTCTAACCATAAAAATGACAGTTTTGAACCATATCTATACCCTTCCCTGGTTTTGGTCTTCATGCTCGGCTGATTAGAAAGGTGCCTGTGTCAAGCAAAGTTAAACATAGCCTCCTGACAAACCCATCATGGGAGTCAATAGGCAACACTGATGAAAGATACTGTGAACTTGCCAGAGGAGCTATGGTAACTATAATTGGATGCACAATTTATGTGAAGTAAACAATCAAAAGAACATTGATCTAACAAGAATCAATCAAACAAGTGAATTTGTTCTTAGTTTTTGTAATCTTGGTAGTCTTAATCAATGGAAGGACTATCTATATTAAATTATTGCTAACAGCGAGGGTCAGGACTGAGAAGTCGATGGGTGGATGGGGAGAAGAGATAATTATTAGTGAATTATCACAGAACTCCATCAACTGAAGTCCCACTTCTCCTTATAAATTGCAACCAAAGAGCAGGTCATTGAATAAAGGAAAAGGGTATGGAAGGTCTGTATTACATGGCTTTGAGTGGTATTGGTTTTTATCTATGCCTCTCAGAACCATCATTTATTTGCCCATTAGTAGCATAGGGATTCAAAGTCTAACATTTTTATGTGATTAATGTTGTATTTGTACCAACTTAATGACCCTACATATGTTTTGTATTCTTTGTGACAGAACAAAGACAGTCGTACAGACATTTACTCTTAAACTTGTTGAACAGAAAATAATAAAGCTGTGTCACAACCTTGAAGTTCCACCGCGATACGTAAGAGGTTGACCAAAAGGGGAATTTTTATTACATTAAGCACGCAAGTTGAGGAAACATCAATAGTAAAACCAACTACTATTCACAGACTCTCTCATGAAGGCCATGAAATGTTTATTTTGTTCTGAAACTTTCTTTAAAATTTCCTTTGATTGAAATTTAATGAATACTGCCAGATATAAAGAAGATCTGAGAAAAAGACGTCAATGAGATTCAAGATGTTCTGAGATGTGCTCCATCATTAATGTGGCGGCTTTACAGTACATACACAGACGGCCTCTTAGGGTGATCAAATGTAACACGATAAAAGGTGCTACTGAGTTTTAAAGCACTTCAGAAATAAAACGGAGGAAGCAGAAAAATTGTTTTCACTCTCAAGTGTGAAAAGAACAATGTAAATGCAAAACTAAAGAGAAGCACTATTATAATGGATAATATAAATTGGTAACAGGGGTTTATTGCTTTGTTCCATGGGAAACATGGCTTAAAAAGAAATAATATTCTTATTTATCATAACAGAATTCATCACTCCTATCAATATAAAAGCCACGAATACACAATATCTTGCTTCATTCTAACAGAAGAAACTAAACTAATATCCCATATCTGGCTTTGTGATCATCAAGTTTTCATTGAAAACTATTCAAGAAACACGGTTGAGGGCACATTTCTATGTGTGTCTTGTTGCATCACAATGCACGTGCTACATTTTGTCACTGAATGCACATGCAGCCGTGTGTGCATGTAGATATAATGCGTGTGAATGCTTGCTTTTATTTGATGTGATGCGAAGCGTCAATTTTGGACAGTTGATATCTCTTCCAGATTTAATTTGTGTAAATAGTGTTTAGCGGCGCCTTGGGCCCTGAGCAAGACAATCAAACAGACTGATGAAGGCAGGCCAAAGCATCCACTGTCAATACACTGTTGCTATTTTCTCCATTGTTGGACACCTCCATTCAGGCAATAATTACACCCATTACAAAAGACATGAACACTTAGGTTTCTATCGGAGCTGTGTGGATGAGAGAGTGGGAGTGGAATGAAGTGTGATGTTTTTGTATGCAAGTGTGATTGCATTTTTGAATCTGTATATGTGTGTCTTTGTGTGGGTGAGTAAGTGGGTCGGTGTGAATGAAAATTAGCTGTGTCTTCATGTTTACATTGTTTAATTGCCTGCATTTGCAGATAGTTAATATTAATTTTTCTGTTGGGTTTTTTTCAGTTTGATTGTGTTCCTTTGTAATTGTGTGTGAATGGCCATTTTAGCAATGTGTGTGTCACTTTTAAATGAGATTGCAGTAGCAGCTATTGACTGACTACGCTAAAATTAATTTCTTAAAGAAAAAAAAATGTCAATGCCCTCGCCTGCATGTACTGGTAAATTGATTCTGAGGGTATTATAGGGTGGGGAGGGATGTGTATTGAGAAGCATTTGAAGAGAGAGACAAAGAAAAGACTTTGTGTATCTGTGGGTTTGGATGTGAGTGCATCTGCGTAAGCCACTGCCATTGTTTTAGAGAACCGCTAGCCTTATTAAAAGGGTTTATTAGAGAGTTCCAAAGGGGCTGCCCTCCAAAATTGCTATCGAGAGACAAACCTGTGACTTTTGGACTAATTGTACTTTACTGGCATTATAGATACAACTCAGTAGAAGGAACAGCCCAGGGATGCAGACTACAGCAAGCCTTATCATGCAGAACATCAGTGTGGAACTGGTTAGTTAATACACTATTTCTTGAAAGCGACTGCAGGAAAATGCAAAACAGCCAGAGCTCATAAGAATGTGTTTAAGAAGGGATTCCTTATACACACCTTTTTATGGCTTTCATCATCCAAGCTACAATCATTTCCTTCTCTACAGCCCTGATTTTAATCAAATACTCACAACACTAAAAACACGCATGCGCACACACCCACATAGATACAAACCTCGGCTTTGATCTTGTTGTCTCCGAAGCAGAGATGCTGTAGGTAGGCTGCAGCATTGGACTGCACCGATGGGAACTGGTGCTGTAACATCTGGATCACCTCTGGCAGCTCCGGATCTCTCCACCCAAACTCTCTGCAGAGAGACAGACAGACAGAGACACTTTGATTCCTGCAGTACTTGAACAAAGCATCTGGCTAGAAAACAGGATATTACCTGAAAGTAGTCCAATAAAATCAGACTCTTCCCAGCATACCCAGAGCTATACATATTCAGAGAAACACTTACACGGTAACACAATATACACTGAGAAAGACGTACGAATAGCAGAGATTTAAATGTCAAAATCCACTTTGTTCTGTTTTCTTATGGGAAAGAGCTTTACAAGTTGAGCAACACAGAGGGACAACACAATGCAAATCACGCGATAAATGCCCAATTTGCCAAAACATTATAATTTCCACCCATCACAGGCACAGGAAATGACAGCATGTGACATTAAGGCCAGCAGGTTACGCAGGCATCTATGAACACTTATAAATAAACACAAATAAAATAAGTTTAAATAAATGTGGAAAAATCCGGCTCCACATGTACTACATGCAAATGCCTCAATAGGAGTTGGGTTTTCCTTGAAGCACAACACAGTGGTTCTTTGACAGTCTTTCAACTCTCTATGGACAGATTATTTAACATAGAGAGTTCATAAAAGCTTTACATCTGTGTTTTTAACAATCAAAATGGTAGCCGCCATGTCTGACAAAGACAAACAGTAGCGGTTTTGGGCATGGGCGAAGCGGGCAGCCGCCCAGGGTGGCATTTTTTCATGACACATGGGGGGCGGCATGAGCACGTAAAAAAAAAAAATCCTTGCCGCCGCGAAGCGGTTTTCTATTATCTATCTGTTCTATCATATCACTGTGTGGGGAATTGGCAAATTGGCGCCCCCTACAGCTGCAAGTGCCCCTGCTTGCTGAGAAGGTGCAGTGCACAGAAGCTGTGTGAGAAGGGGAAGGGGGAGGGGGGCGGGGAACAGTTCACCTCTGGGTCTCCCTAATGGAACGGACAAGGGGGGGAACGGGGGATCCACTGTAAGTCAGTCACACCCCGACTTTCTTCCAAATAACGCACATTTCATTCATAATATAATAAATACAGGCCTATAGTTTAAGCACATTTTTGTTTTTCTGAATCGTGTGAAATGGCTAACAAAAATAGGTAGGGGGTCTCGCCCAGGCTGTCATTCAAGATTGAACCGCCACTGAAGACAAAAGTGTCACTTATAAAAGGTCCATGGAGATCAAAGGAAAAAAAACACATCATAGTATTGTCTGCATAGTTTGACTGGCATGTGATTTTATGTGAAATGCAAAGTGCAGTGCCAAAAAACAAACAAAAAGAAAAACTATAGAGATGAATTTTAAGAAACTTAGAAAAATTGCACAACACAGCATTACTACTACTGCATGCTGTCTGCAGTTTGAGTGGTGTGAGTTATGTTCTATACTTTCTAACAGGAGTTTACACTCCTATGAGCACACTGGACAAAGTGAAATAAATGTTTTGTCCCCTGGTAATACCCAGGAAATGGTCTCCTTTATTGTATTATCCCCTGCTGATAATTGTTTTTCTACGGTTCCCCAAATGAGGAAATTATGAGTGTGCAAGAAAGTGTGGGCGATTGTGTGCATGCACACGCGTGCATGTGTGTGTCTCCACAATCTACTGTAATATTTTCTCCAATAACCACTCTGTAAACTGTTCCTCTGTAACTTCCTCTGTCTCTCTTTCTCTCACTCCTTTCAGAAAACTGTCAACTCTCAATGAGATCTGAAGAAAACCTATGTGGAAATTTTGCGGGTCCCATCGATTGTGGTGTTTGAGGATTGATTTTGTTGTTTCTGCCTTCATGCTCACTGTTCTGTGCCAAAATGTGGCTCACTGTAATCCCCATCAAGCTATTGTGAAAAAACGTTGATTTATTTTGCCTGCTAGCTCACCCTCCCCAAACATGAAAATGTGGTAAATATGGTACAATTGACCTGCCTGGAGAGTTAAAATTGATGGGGTAGGGGATTGTGTGTGTGTGTCTGAAGTTTTTGCAGCAGAAAATGAAGCCTCGACACCGTGCTCTCATCTCGGTCGGATCAAGCGAATGCGGTCTATGAAACATCTGTGAAAAGCGGAGCGTTCACGGGGAGTAAACATGGCTCTCACAGATAAAGCAAACTCCAGCGTGGACGGCTCTTTATCTGCCGAATGATAAGTGTTCATTCAGCCATAAAGCAGGACTGAAGAAGGGAGGTAGAGGAGAGATAGAGAGAGGGAGGAAGAGGGAGGGATTCCCAAGGCATTTAGGGGATTTAGGAGGAGAGACCCTCAAACAACACTCCTTAAATCACACAGCCAGATACCATCAGGGCAGTTTGTTTGTTTATGTGTGTGTATGTGTGTGAGTGTGTGGCAAGATTAAGATAGGATCATGATGTGTGTTTATGTGGACACAATTGCCTCTGTGCCTGTTTGTCCCTGTGTGAGTTTGTGTCTGTCAGAGAGAGTGTGTGTGTGTGTGTGTGTGCGTGCGCGCGCATGCACTTGCAACTGCTTTCATATTAATCTGTGTCTGTACTTCAGTGTATGTATGAATGTATCTAATGACGTGCTAATGTGTATGACCGTGTATATGTGTGTGTTTGAGCATGTGCGCGTGTGTCATCAATCGCCTGCAGCCTCCCAGCTCTGTCAGTGTAGTTAATAGAAAGCAGAGTGATCTGCTGATAAGATAAGCATCATGGCTCGCCATTAATTAAAAACCCCTGGTAGGGAGAGAGACAGAGTGAAACACAGAGGGAGAATGAGAATAACGGGGGGGAAAAGCAGAGTGTTCGAAGGCAACTGCGGGCACAATGGGCAGGGGAAGCTGGTAGGAGATAGAGAAATAAAAAAGGGATAGAGAAAGAGGAAAACAACCTTCAGATGAGATGCCAGTCATGTCAACACAGGTGCTAATGAGAGCTACAGCCCTGGTAGATGCACCGCTAGGCGACAAGCCAACGACGTGAAACAGCGGGATGCACACAGAAAGGGATACAGCCCGCGAAAAGGAGAACTGATCAAAGAGGCAGTGCCAACAAAACTGCAGGGTTCACACTAAATACCCACACAGCTTTTGAGGAATCTGCAACACAATATGCTGCAGTTTGTGTGCCATATTCTTTATGTTACTTTATTATTTTATTCCTTGTGTGGTAATAAATCCTGCACAGAACAATTTGTTGACTTGCCTTTTTTAAACCTGAGCTACATGTTCCTGATACGACACACCAGTGGGTAATATGAATAAATTAGGTGGCACCGTTGCCGCACAGAGCTCTGTGTTCTGGTTAGATGGGTTACTTTACCATTTCTTGAGGCAAGCGGAGGCGTGATGCAGCAAAGTACTTTTAGTGGAAACACTAGGTATGGCAGGAGCGTAGTCTGACATACGGAGAATAAAGACAGGTGGCAAGGGGGTTGGTTGGGAAGGGAGGGTGGAGGCAAAGACAGAGTGATATAACTGGGACTTAAGAAAAGACTGCTGTGTGATGGAGGGCTTTGATGCAGGCACACACACACACACACACACACACACACACACACACACACACACACACACACACACACACACACACACACACTTACACGGGAGGGGGGCACAATTCCAGAGTAAGTGCAACACATGAAAATGCAAGGATTATCAAAGGATTTCTTTCTTTTCATAAAATTTCTCTACGTATCTCTCTCTTTTAATATTCAGGTCTCATGACCACTGATATACAGTACACACATGGATACATGTATGTACACAAACACAGTGAGAAAAGAAAGCTCATCCAATCTGAAGAAAGACACACACAATCAGACACACACAATAGTGATGCTCTGTGTTTAACAATGCTGTTCACACTGATTGGTTGATTGTTGCTGTGAATAATTCCAGTTCCTTTGCCTGGTAGAGGAAGGCTGAAGGTGGAGGGAGAGACATGAGTGACAGCATACATCTTCCCCCTGTGGCATCATTCATTGTCATGTTCCCTGTATCCCTGAACTCAAATGGATGAAATGGCAGAGGCAAAGTGTGGAAGGATGAATAATGTAATGGATAATGTGATAAATAACGACAAAGCAAAAAAGTGAGTGCCACTGGGTTATGAAATTTAGTGTCCCATGTTCATGAAGTCAAACTGCACAGAAAGGCAGTTAAGTGGAAAGGCCTTGGATGTAGTCACCATGAATTTATACCTGTCCCCAGACAAACAATACATATTCATATTTTTTTGTCAGACTTTACACAGATTCAGGTTTTGGGTTTTGTTACTCTTGATGAAGCATCCATCCTGATGATGTGCCCTTGAGCAGCAACCCCAGAGAAGCAATTATGTAGCTGACCCTGACCTTTGACTTAAAAAGTAAAAAAAATCAACAACATTTAAGCTTACAATCCTTAATGTTTTAATTATATCAGACAGAATTCTTGATACTGTTTCGCTGAACTGTATTTTTCAGCGAGGGTCAATCAGTGAATCTGCAATCTCTAATAATAACACTGACATTTTAGTGAAACACATTTACCAGGACTGACAACTTAGGTGGTTTGAATGGAATCAATAAGATATCACATCACATTAATCACATTTATAGTGTTGTATTTATATGATATCATTCTCTGTCTTCACAACCTCATATAGTGCATGATTGTACACACAATTTAAAAACTCTAGGTTACATGATTATGGTCTCCTAGCCCAAATCACATCCATCAAGAAGGCCCACAATGCATCTGGAGTGACAGCTCCACACAGGAAGCCTCTCCCGCTGGCCTTAATCTGATTGGACAAGGCCTGTCATGTCTGTTAACTGATTGGAGGGTCAGGAATGGATAGACTGGCAGTGTGCATACCAAACCAGATGCTAATTAGGACCTGCACATCAATCTTCATCACGGTGTTGGGATGGAGGGGAGGCAGAGAGAGAGAGAGAGAGAGAGAGAGAGAGAGAGAGGCAGTGTGGGAGGGAGAGAGTGAGAGAATGGAGAGAAAAAAGCAGGAAGAACAGTAGAAAGAGAGAAAATGCAATTTAGGTAATTTACTGCCTTGGTGATCAAATTTCTCCTGTTACTCTGGAGGAGCTGAATAAGAGTTTGACTTTGACAGAGGAGGAAATGGCACACTTTTCAAATATTGGCTATTAAATCATTCCAGTAGTCCACACTCACCTTTTTCCTCTTTCTCTTTATCTCTCGCTATGTGCATTCTCTCTTTCCCTCTAATCATCTTGCCTTTTCATTCTCACTGATGGCCCTTTTTTTTTTTTTTTTTTTTACATTTTCTGTCTACGGATGTGAATAATCTAATGGATAGAGAGAGAGACTGCAGTAGATGTGAGTTAATATTGTACATCTTTATACAGCACACCCAACCAGTGCTGTTGATTTCACACATCAGTTGACTCTGTGTATCCGTTCACACGTTTATGCATGTGTGTGTGTGCAAATGTTCCTGTACGCATCCTCAGGTAGAGTGCATTAGTGAAGGTAAAGTCAATACAAAGAAGAGAGCCCGGTGATTCCACCAATAAACAGCAGTCAGAATAAGATGCAGGTGAAGCTGCACAAACATTGACTCAAAGTGCAGTTCCGGGTCTCTTTAATTAAAAGCGCAACTTAATTAAGATACTATCCAGGAAAATAGCCAACTCTGACAAATGCTTGAAAGCTACGTTTTTTTTTCTTTTTGGCACATACAGCCCAGGCATTGGGATTCAGCTGAGACCTGACAAGTAGATGAATACGGTCAACTTCATCAGTAAATGGAAAATGTGTTGATTTTGTGCGTCCCATATTAGTCATTTATAGTATTATTGATACATCAATACGAGATCATTATGGATACTAGCTTTAACTTATTCCAAAGAGATATATTGGATTTTCTATGTTGTTTTGGCTCTAACAGCCTTTAGCAATGTTGCATGTTCTGCACATGGTCTTCCCTTCTGCAAAAAAATGTCTCAATGTGGAGCTCTGTTGCAGCTGGAAGAACCAAACACAAATCCCTGCCACAGTAAATGGGATCAATGAAGGGTGGGGGAAGAGAGAGGGTGATGCTCGTAATAGCTAGGCAGACAAATGGATAGATAGAGATGGGTGGATGGAGCCTGGGATGAAACCCGTCCAGAAATAAACAATGAACAAAAAAAAAAAAAACTGTGGTGAGTCACCTGCAATGAAAACACCCAGTCTTCTTTTACCTTCCTTCTCCTCCTCCTTACCTACTGCTCCCCAGTTACTGATGGGCAAATGGAAATTGGACTCTGGTAATCACAGATCACCTCTCTCGATGGATATAGAAAGTGAGCTGGAAATATTAATTCCACACGGAAGGTAAATCAGAGGAGAGAAGAAACCGAGAAGCCATGAATAAGACCAACAAAATGTGCTGCAGAGTGCAAAGGAGATAAATGATGAATGGAATGAACAGAGGAAGAGTAGTCTCTTCATCACTTCAGTATGAGAGGCCACATGTGGCTTCTTCTCCTTCTTTACCTCCTTTTGTCTGCACATACCACCATGCCTTCCCTGCAGTCCCCCTCTATCTCTGCCTCTCTCTCTTTCTTAAGATGAGTCTGGAGTTTTTCCACCCAAAGCCCATGCAGCAACCACACAGACGGAGAGAAAAATCAATACACTTTCTCTGTGGCATCTTCCAGCTGGGAATAGGAGGCTCAGGAGGTTGAATAAAAGTGAACAAAGGACAGAGTGAGAAGAATGAGAGGTGTTGAATGAGAGTGACTAGCATGAATGGGATGGAGGAGAGATGACAGTGGGAAAGAGCTGATGATGAAATGTACGGTATGTCACAAGCAAGCCCAAAGAGAACTTGAAAAATTGTTGATTTTACATTATTATTAAATTGTCATAGTATTACAGATATAGACTGCATATGTTTTGATTATCATCATCACAGCACCTTGCCCATTTTATGTAAAAAAACTAAATAAATAGGTAGAAGTTAAAAACCTGTTCTTTGCACTCATCAATCTGAGGACAAAGGAAGGTTACAATTATTAATGACAAGCTATTCTAGCTGATTGGTAAAATAATTATGGTTCTTCACTGAGCATCATAAAAATATCCCAAAATGTCTTTGATAAGGTCAAAAAATATGCCTTTCTAGTTCTTAAACCAGTGATTTTTTTTTTCAAGTGGGGAAAGTGCACTTCATCTACAATGCTTGTACAAGTCCTGAGTTAGTAGGAGGAGTGATTATGCAAAAAAGTATCTAATCCAAAGGAGAATTCACATACAGTGGGAAGGGGATATGGTGGTTTTTATCTTTGAGTGTTCCTTTAGATTTGCTCTGTTCTTTCATTGTATCACTTTACTGCCCAAATACACCAATTTACAGCAGTTTATGAAGGCTAGCTTTTTCTACGTGTTGCCCTTTAGCTAATTTGCTCTAGATAAGTGTGTCTACTTGAAAATTAAAATGTAGAAAATGTCATTTAAGAGTGGGTGGGTGTGTGTACGTGTGTGTGTGCATGAGGCTGGCATGGGTGGGGCTGGCGAAAGGGAACATTAGTGTGCAGGGCCATGGAGCGATTTGCCAGGGTAAGGAAAACACAAACGCCGGCACTAGTCCTTGCAATTAGCTGAACACACAGAATTGGAGGCCTAATCGAATAGGGCATTAAGCTGACAGACAGGTGCTCATTTATATACA
The DNA here is from genome assembly GCF_905237075.1 of Dicentrarchus labrax. Lineage (NCBI taxonomy): Eukaryota > Metazoa > Chordata > Actinopteri > Moronidae > Dicentrarchus > Dicentrarchus labrax. Next base: position 10,086,570 of record NW_026136709.1, on the reverse strand, counting down.
CACCCAGAGAAGGGTGTGCACACATGCACACAGCATATTGAATATATACACACTCTGCAGTTAAGCAAAGGCATGCAAGCTCAAATGCACATAAACATTCAATAAAGCACACACCGGTACATACCCACACAAGAGTGCACCCGTGCATATTGCATATGCATCGAAGACACACAAACATACACTCTCCTATCTACAAAAAGGCAAAAATACACACATATATACACAGCTATTATCCCACATTTGCTGATCGGTAATTTTCAGCCCGGTGGCACTATTCCCCTGTTACACAGTGCAATTACTGGATGTTTACACAGCCAAACAATAGGCTAGTGAAACATACACTCAGTCAAACATTCATTAGACGGGCCAATAGAAGCTGAGGTGACCTAGACCATTACAATGTATCACACAACACTCTCATTAAGATTGAGCTGTGTATTCTACTGTATCCAAAGCAAGAATAAGGCACAATCTAGTTTGCTAAGAACATCTATCTAATCCAGTAAGAGATATAGTGTAAAATAATGCAGTTTCAAGTTGACTTTATCAAGCTAAAATTGGGAATGACTTGTGTACTCTACTGTGTCAGATGTTGGTAGAAAACTATAGTTTATGTATATCACTTTGATAGAGTTTAACACAGGGGAGATGTTGGCTGATGATAATGGTTCATTACAATCATTCAAATCCACACATCAAGGAAAAGTAGAAAATAAGTGGTCCTCAACAGGAAACTCTAGCTTATGCTCCACTCATGAAAAAAAAAGAGTGAAAATGGTCCTGCAGGAGAGATGGATGTGGGCTGATAAACAGTATTAATAGTAAGAAGTTGTAATAGCACTAATTTGTTCCCTCAAATGTACGAACAACACCAGTAAAGCTGAGTAAAGATTAGGTGTGAGTAAATAGTGAAGTACATTTTTGTAGCAATTTACAATTTTATAATTTTAAGCTGACTGGGCTGGGTTTTTGCACAGACTGATGAGAGAACTGACATCTTTGCACCACCATCAGCAGAATGCGCAGCAATGACGGCTGATAACAGTGACAAGAACCACTCTAACTTCAGCAATGATACAACACAAGTGAACAAATTGACCAATCAAATACCCATCCACTACACTCAGCCAATCATAGTGCAGGCAGAAGATTAAACTGGTGGATGAAGGAGAGCTTGCTGAAAAATTACTGCCCCATTGTCTCTTGATTTGCAAGCTGAGATGCAATCATGTCAACTCGTATACTCTGGCCTCTGAATGAAGAAAGGTGAGCTATTTTTACTGTGATGATGCTAATGAGGATGCTAGCTTATGCATGTGTGTGTGTGTCTGTGTGCATGGCCAACATGTGCACCTTTATGCATCATCCCTAATGAAGGTGCCACACACTGTCAGTTTGTGTGTCTGTGTGCATCAAGCAACCACAAATAATCCAAAATTATTCTGCCATGTGAATATCACACTGATAAGGTCAGGCTGGATATTAGCACGGTTTACAGCTCTATGTGTATGTGTGTGTGTGTGTGTGTGTGTGTGTGTGTATGCACATGCGTGTAATCCATTCATCTACTGTCAAATTCACATTACAGAGCCAGACATTTACTATAGAGGTCAGAGACCTGTCCTGACATTAAACAAGTGAGATGACTGACCAGACAACATGTACACACACAGAAGCACATACACAACACACACACACACACACACACACACACACACACACACACACACACACACACACACACACACACTTGCTTCCTTTGTCTGTTTTCCCCCCCTATTTCTCTCTTACACAACACACACACACACACACACACACACACACACACACACACACACACACACCTGTAGACACATGTGAATCCCTCAAACTGCCCACACACAGTCAGGGTAAATTCACTTAAGCATGAACAAAAACATTTTCCTCACACACATTGCTTTTATTTATTTTTCCGTTTCCCCTTACCCACTTCATTTATTTTTCTTTTTTTGCCCTCTTTTCTGTATGTCTCTCTTTTTGAGTATACTCTCTGCCATGTCAAAGAGAGGGTTATATGGGAAGTTAAACCAGAACTAAAACACCAGAGAGCAGGGTAAGTGGAGGCCAAGGTGAAAAGCTGCACAGCTCTAAATAAAAGCAATGGATGGATAAAAGATGAGGTGGAGACAGAAAGCTGTAGAGAGGGAGACTGACATTTCCAGTGTGTAATGGGCATATACTGTACCCGATCACACACATATAGTGAACACACACACACACACACACACACACACACACACACTAGCAGACGTCACAATGTCTGACACTATGATTGAACTGATCTTGTTGATCAACAAGATCAGTTTTTCACATGTTGATTTGCGTCTGCTAGTGTGTGTGTGTGTGTGTGTGTGTGTGTGTGTGTGTGTGTGTGTGTGTGTGTGTGTGAGTGAGTGACTAAGAGAGTTATTCCATTGAAAACCTTCACTGACAGGTTCCATTTGGAGTTCAGTAACAGTAACTGGGCTGAGTTGAAACTCTTCTGCTGTCTACCTGCTTTATGTGTGAATGTTTGTAAGTACAAGGTCATTCTATTTTTATCGATGTGTTGTAGGGCCACATGGAGATCGCACCACTAAGTGTTTGACAGTGTATTTGTCTGTGATTGTGGGTGGATCATGATGAATCATGACAATTGGCCACTGGGCACAGATGCCCAAAATGCCTCCCACTGATAGCAAGAACTTTGTCATGCACTTTTCTTTTACTTTAAAAAAACAAAACAATGAAAAGTTTCTCCAAAAGAAATCTAGCTCTTTTTTTATGAGGTCTCTCTAATCCCTCACCCCTATAATGGAAACTGGGTTTCTCATTAACATGATGTTTGAGAAACCAGGTTAATGCAGAAAATAACCCAGTTACTTAAGTGCATGTAAATACATTGGCTCAGTCCCTTTGAAGGCCATACTTTGTTGTGTCATCACTAAAGTGAATTTGAACGGAAATAATTCAGTTTGACAAAAGGACTTTTGACTGAACCCTTTGGCTCTTTAACAAGAAAAATTAACAACAGTGCCTCCGTCCCCTGGACCTTTGGTCGGTGGGACTACTCAGGAATCAAACCATGTGTGCAATCTAGGAAGCCAGGAGCAGCATTTGCCCTTTTGCAGCCATACCTCGAAATAATCACTATAAACTTGTTATATTGTCAAACTGCCTAGTGCAAGGTCTGTTGTTGCAGAAGCTTTCCAGACCTGCATCTACTTTATAAACAATCCCTTTAAAGAACAGGCAGCTGTGGAGCTCTTATATATCAAACCCAAAATCGCTCCATAATTCATCTTGATTTGCCTCTGCCCAGGCATTACAGAGTAATTTTGAACTTAGCTTACATTTCACCTTGAGGTGACTAAACTCTCCTTGGGCACTGTGTGAGTTTGGGTGTGGGCATATTAATATTTAACTTCTGCCTGTGTGCAACTTGTTTGTGTGTGTGTGTGTGTGTGAGAGAGAGAGAGAGAGAGAGAGAGAGAGAGAGAGAGAGAGAGAGAGAGAGAGAGAGAGAGAGAGAGATTGTGTAATCAGCAAGATGATGCAAGAGGAAAGGAAAACTAATAAACCAGTGATTAGCTCATGCACCTGCTATTCTCATTAGTTCACACTGGGGCAATAATACAACACAGAGAAGTAGTAGCAGTACTTCATTTTCTAAAAGCTGTGCAAGACAATACAATGAGCATGCTGATAACGATGCTGACTATGAAGATGACGACACAAAAAGTAAGAAGATGGTAGTGATAAAATATGAATAAGATGACATGATATATAATGAATAATTAAGACAATGACGAACAAGATGTGATCATGACACTGATAATGTTGATTATGCTGCACCTTTTTTTCCCCATGATAGACAGAAGACAGACAATATGACAATACAAGGACATGCCTTGAACTGCACAGACAAGTCAAACCAATGATTATAAGGTTCAGCAAGTCTCCTCCAAACACTTATTTAAATTAAAACCATTTGCTTTTCTAAGTTTCCAGTTCATAAGAATTATGCGTTTTGTTGCAAGGCAAGCTAATGCTACAATTATCTGTGCCAATGCAAGCATGTTGCTGGGCATAGAGCTATATCCATTTTTAAGATATTTTGAAGTGTATCTCCAATTACGTCCCAGAGAGCTTTAAACAGCTGGACAAACCATAGAGAGTGTACAATGATGCCCACCTCCCTGCAACCATGCCAGCAGAAGCCTGAGAGGGAGTCTATAGGGAGTGATGTATGCTTGTGCAGTATTTTCAATTGTATGACTCTAAATATATTTAAAAATTGATACTGAGGGCCTCCAGATTTTGGGGGAGGGAGAGAGAAGGGATGACAAAGGGCCACCGAGTTGGACCTGAACCCATGGACACTGCAGCAAGGACCGAAAGCAGATGGTGTGGTGGAGAAGGTGGATGTGATGATGATAATAAGGATTACTTAATTAGACTGAAATTGTTGTGATTGTGATATTGATGATGATTACATACAGTGAAGGAATGTATCTACCAAAAATTCCCAGTTGTATTTAAACATTTTGGCATTTCTCATGTTAAGAATGTGCATCATACAAGCACTCTCTCTCTCTCTCTCTCTCTCTCTCTCTTTCTTACATAAACACACACACACCTACACACACACATACACTCTCTCTCTCTGTCACACACACACACACACACACACACACACACACACACACACACACACACACACACACACACACACACACACACACACACACACACACACACACAACCTTCAAAGGCGGATTAAGTGAGACTTAAAGCAGTCATCCCCTTCAAATAAGATGGGGATGGAGGAAAAACAGGAACAAGGAACAGAGCTGTGCAATAGAAACATCACATGCTGGAGCTCCAACATGGCTGGGGTCATTCAGGTTATATTCATACTGGGTCCACTAAACATAAAGGAAAATGAACAATTTCAAAGGAATATGAACACAACTACAGAAACACCGGCTCCTTCCTTGGGGGAATCCAGGTGACAGCTATGATGGTTCATTTTCCACCTTTTTAATCAGAATGATCTGAGGTTTAGGTTTGTTTGCTGTCAGATATTCACTGAGCAACCTTTCAATGACATAGATGACTGCATTTTCTGAAGTGGTATAATTTGGTAAGAAAACTTTTATTTTACACATGTTCACCCATCCCTGCAAAATGATTGCTGGCATGAAAGTAAAGTCTGTGATGGAATAGGGGTGACATTATAAACTAGCTTGAGCAACGCCTGCTCTGCTCTGTGGGAGATATAAAACAATAGAGACGTGTAGCTGAAATTGCAAAAAATAATTTGCCCAATGCATTTTTACTGATTGTGTTTTTAAAATTGGCTGTATATTTAGTCAAATATCAAATACTATGCAATTCATAGCAACTGTCTCCATCAAGACCTCTGTTCCTTAAAATCATATTTAATTCTATTAATATTATCTATTTATATAATATTAAACGCAACATGGAACAAAACTGGCATTCAAATTTGCCCCTAATATTGATCTATCCTAACATAAATATGAGTTCCACATTTCACAAGATTTAGGTCTTGGCATTGACAAATGACATTTCAAGACTGCAAAATCAGTGAAGTGATTCAGGAAAATACACAAAGGGTACATAAAGTACACAGGGGAAAAGCAAACACGATCACACATGAATGCACATGTTACTTATTGCAGTTTGTGCCAATGCCCACAGAAGCCCACACATGTACTCAACAAAACACACACACACACACACACACACACACACACACACACACACACACACACACACACACACACACACACACCTTCACTAAAAGGGGTAAGACAACACCAACAACCTTGTCCAATGACTCATGCAAAGGCTTGCCCTGCATCTATTCCCCATGTTCTCTCTCTCTCTCACTCTTTCTCTTCCTGCCATCATTCTACCAAGATTAGTGTTTTTCTTGAGTCATGGTGAGAATGAAGCATCTGTCTGGATGACAGTGGGTGTGCATGTGCTTTCACTTCATAATATCAATAAAGGCTGCCCTAAGTGCAGACAGAAGTGCACACTCAGATGCAAACATACGCAGGACTATCATCAGCATGGCGGATACAGCATAAGGAATCACTTTATACCCTGCAGGGAAAAAGGGGGAGAGAGCTAGAAAGAGAGAGGGAAAGGATTAAAAAAGAGGAGAAGGATAGATAGGCTGCTTTAAGAGAAAAAAGGACAACAGGGAGGAGTGTAGGACAACTGTGTGTTTAGACTGAGAGTGAGGGAGAAAACACTGCGGGTGCTGGATGAATGCCTACACCTCATAACCCATCATCACTTTTGAGCCTTCTCTACCTGCAGAAGTGTGATGGCGAGATGAAGAGAGAGAGAGAGAGAGAGAGAGAGAGAGAGAGAGAGAGAGAGAGAGAGAGAGAGAGAGAGAGAGGGAGAGAGGTAGAAGGATGGATGCATGATGGAGAAGTGTTTCTAAATTGAGTCAGCACCCCTAGGATGCATCGAAGTTATTTTGTCATGACTCAATGAAAAAATTTGGATTGACTCTGCAGATCACAGGCAGGGGGTCTATGATCAAAACCGGAGAGTTTCCCGGGATAAAAATAAATAATGAAATGAATAATGAGACAGCCAAACACCTATTTTCGCATGGTAGATAGCAGTGTTTCTTCACAGAGTAAATAACTACTGTGGGGCTTCTTGATGATAACCAAGGGGGATTCAGTGGACATGAATGCTTTTCGAGGAACGGCCTAATCCACACTCACACAGTCTGATCTGGTGGATACCGAGGAGCTCCACTGGAAAAGTCGAGAGGTTATGCGCCTTGCTCATGGGCACTACAGTTGGTGGTGAGGAGGGAGTTTCAAGTGCTGCTGTTTCACTTCCCTATCCAGATTTATCCTGACAGTCTGGGGATCAAAGAAATGACCCTCCTGTCACAAGCCCATAGCACTGCCCAAAACAGCTGAACCGTATTTAGTTTAATTCTCCTGTGATCTTACAAGTCTGAATACAGCTTATGGATCTTTTCTTACAATATGTGTTTTGTCCCTCTCACTTCTACTACAATATTGACAGGACCAGCTTTTTTAAAGAGCCTCGCTTGGATAATTTAACTGTTACATGAGTCAAAATTTTATTCTTTGTTCTCAGCTAAGAAGTAAGTAAAATCTCATGGAGGCAAATGGAGAACAGTAACTTACAAGGAGGCAAAAGGGTCAAAACTACACTATGTGACTGATAGAAAAGTAAGCATTCCATGCTTAAACTAGAACAAATAGCATTCTTATTAAAAAATATTTCTGTAAAATCCTCTCTCGCCTGCATCACACTTATATCCTTTAATAAGTGTGCCAAATAGAAATTTCTCTTGGTATATGTGTTTGTGAGTGGGCATGTAAGAGTTTTATTTTAGTAAGCACACTTCCACAGGGATGTATTAAGATATGATTGTAATATGCAGGTGCTGCAGCTGGCGGAAACTGACACAGCAGCATGCCTAAATGTGATCGCCTATGACAAGAAATGATCGCAACTATAATGTGAAATAAAAACAACCACCACAATGTCTTTCCTTACATTATTGAGTTTTTCTTTGTAGAAGTTACCTTAATATTTAATCAACATGTTTCCATATTTCCATGTATCTAGCTGTGTTCTTAATCTAGCCTCCTGTACTGTTTTATTTTAGTCCTGTGGTCATTAATGAGTCCCGCTGGGTCCAATAACAAGCACTCAATGCTTGATTTCCTGCAAGCAACTCAGCTGAAAGGTCAAGATCCCTCTCCTGCACAGGAGATATACAACTCACTGACCTTAACATCTGCAGCCCCATGGAAGACTGAACCTTGTTCAAAGATAGCAGTGGCATGCAAGATGTACAACTGCTTGACATTAATGTCTGTGGTGGATGTTAATAAAAGAGGTAATTAAGGACAAGATACATTTCTCTGAGTGTAAAGTCGATTGTGCTGAGCTCATGTGAGACTTCTCTGAAGTCCAAGGGAAAATAAAATCTCTGTAGCACTGTCTCATGAGGGTGATTCTATTAATAGCAATGTGCTACACATGTAACTGTCAGCATTCATGTTAGATGTGGTCTATACTCACACTGAGCGGTACGTAGAGATCCATACAGAGAAAATTTGTCCCAGCTGGAATATAGGCTCATCATAACATACAGATAGAGCTCTGAGAAACATATTTGGTCTGAAGCCAAAGTTTGATAAAAAGAGCTGTTGCAAAAAATATTCAAGCACACAAGTCAACAAGATTTGTATTCTGCCTTAGCTTTAACGGAGATGTTAAGGTACTCCACAGTGCAAATAATTATAATAAATAATACAACTTATTGTACAAAAACAACATCACAGTAGGAACAATTTGACTTGCTTCAAATCTTTCCAAGTAGGTTAAAATTAATTTGAGTGTTTTTAGATTCATTTTAATACATATCAAGATAAAGATCAGTGGTCTA